>NW_023495747.1:0-67500 GCF_904425465.1 Colossoma macropomum
CCTGGGCCATTAGTCACCTGTGTTCTCCCTCAGTTACCTGCAGCAGGTGTCCTGTGCGCGGGTCGATGATTCGGACCCTCTTGTCCTTGCAGGTTGTGGCCAGTCTGCTGCCGTCCTCACTGAAGCCTACCGAGAGCACCAGGTCAGTGTGTAAACGGATCACACACACTGGGGTCTTCACCACAACACCCTGCACCGTCCAGACGCCACACACACACCTGCAGAGAGAAGAGAGAGGAGGGTGCATTACATCCCTCAGATACAGACACGCTGATTAAACTTGAAATTAAAGCTTGATTTAACCAGAGCTTGTGAACTGCCTGCAGATACATTTGACCAATCAGAGGCAACCAAACCTCCATGTGTTGTGACATCACAACCACAACTTACTGGCAGTTTGGCTCACTACGTTCAGGGATCAAGTGTCAAGATAGAAAAGGTGGATATTCAGGTTGTCTTGGCCAAAATAAATCAGGCCTGAGTTTCAATTTGTGAACCTTAAAAGTTGCAGTCGCAAAATTAGTGGGAAAAACTGCATTTAGATATTTTCCCCAAATTGTCAGCGAGTGTTTCTGTTTGTGTATCTGCTGACCTGCTGCAGCGCCTGTACTGTATCTGTGCACCTGGTAGTCGTACGCTGAGCTCAGCAGTACGTCTCTGGCTGTTGGGTGCCACTCGATGAGGCCCACCCTGCGGCTGTGTCCGAGCAGCTCTTTCCTCGGCGCGATGAGGTTTTCCTTCAAACCACTGTCGGGGATTTCCCACACCTTAACCTGCACACGGACACGCTTCTCTCAGAACACACAGACTGCATTTTAAAAACATAATCATAATAAAAACAGAGCAGCGAGTGATGTTTGACCTGTAACTCAGAACAAAAACCTGATATTTGACGTTTTACCTGAATGAACTTTGTAGTTTTTTGTAAATACACACTTGTTCTAAATTTGATGCCTGCAACGTATTCCATAAAAAGTTGGGGCAGGAGTGTGTTTACCTACATCAGCTTTCCTGCAGGCAGGCCAGTCTGGCACCAGCAGTGTCTGATCATGCAGCCATGCTGTTGTAACGAGTGCAGAATGTGGCTTGACATTGTTGGACGTCCCTGAAAAAGACGGTGTCTAGAAGGCAACATTTTTTGTTCCAAAATGTATTCAGTGTTAATGATTCTTTCACAGATGAGCAGGTTACCCACTAATACCCCCCCCCCACACACACACCATGACAGACGCTGGATTTAGAACTTTATACTGGTAACAGTATGGATGGTCCTTTTCTTCTTTGGCCCAGAGAACACAACGTCCATTATTTCAATAACCGTCTGAAAGGTTGACTCATCAGACCACAATACAGGTTTCCACTGAGAATCAGTCCATTTCAGATGAGCTCGAGCCCAGAGAAGTCGGCGGCGTTTCTGGATGTTGATGGTGTCCAGTCTGGTGATATTCATCACAGAAACATGCCCGTTTTTAATGCAGCGCCGTCAGAGGGGTTGAGGCATTCATTCAAGTTGTGGTTTTCGGCCTTTGCCTTTACAAACAGAGATTTCTCTGAATTCCCTCAATCGTTTGATTATTTTATGCATCCTAGGGGTGAAATACCTAAAATCTTTGCTGTCACTTGTTAAAGAAAGTGTTAACCGTTCTTAAACCGTTGGATATTTTGCTGACGTAGTGTTTGGCCCATCCTCACTCTAAAGGACTCAGCCTTTCCTGGATGCTCCTTTTACACCCAAACATGACTGCCTCACCTGTTTAAGACTTTTTTAACATTTCATAATGTTCCTGGTCTTAAGTTCCCCTTTTTGGAATGTGCTGCAGGCATCTGTTTCAGAATGAGCGTATATTTTTGCGAAAAACAATAAAGTTGAAAAGATAAAACATTAATCATCTTGTCTTAATACTGTTTTGTTTAAATGCTGATTTTTGTTTTTATTTGCATTTCACGCAGTGTCCCACCTATACTGGAACTGAGGTTTATGTATGACAGATTGAATTATGGGTAAGACAGGAGTCTAGATTTGCCCACTGTGTTTATGCTGTATTCTGTATTTTGCACTGCATTATTATCTGTTATTAATTATCAGTTTCATACAAATCAAGGCTGAACGCAGTTGCTATAGCTACAGTAGAGACTGTTGCCATAGCAGCAGTGAGGTTGTGGCCAGATGTTGCTATAGAGACCGTGCAGTCCTCGGAGCAGGAGGCGATGCGGTGGCCATTAAAGGGGTCCCACTTTACATCCAGAACTCTGGCCCTGTGTCCACACACGCGGGGGTGATGGGGGTCGACACGGCCCGTCTGTAACACACACACAAGCATGCATGAGCATTTTACACGCAAACACAATCACACCTGAGCCAGGTACTCGGATTACCTGTCCCAGGTGTTATTTATTTATTATTTATTTATTTATTAGGGGAAGGGAGGGGTCTGGTGGACTCACACGTCGGATGGAAATGACGATGAAGGCTCCGCCCCCAGCACACTCTGTAACCACGGCGATGAAGTGTGGGTTGACAGCACAGCAGTGGTTGTCATGGACGCCTCGTGTGATCGGCAGGCCATCATAGCTTTGATCTTTGCTCGCAGGTTTACCGTAAACATGCCGGAACTTAGAGCTGCGGTACGGAGGGTGCCAAGACATCTACACAACACAGACAACAGCCTCATCAATCACAACATCAATCATCAATCAACACGATGACCTCAAAACAAGGCCTTTTAGAAACGAAAGGCCCAACCAAACAACCTCACTTAAAGATCTCAGAAACTAAAGGCCCAACCAGACAACCTCACTTAAAGATCTCAGAAACTAAAGGCCCAACCAGACAACCTCACTTAAAGATCTCTCAGAAACTAAAGGCCCAACCAGACAACCTCACTTAAAGATCTCTCAGAAACTAAAGGTCCAACCAGACAACCTCACTTAAAGATCTCTCAGAAACTAAAGGCCCAACCAAACAACCTCACCTAAAGATCTCTCAGAAACTAAAGGTCCAACCAAACAACCTCACTTAATGATCCCAGAAACCAAAGGCCCAACCCGACAACCTCACTTAAAGATCTCAGAAACTAAAGGCCCAACCAAACAACCTCACAAAAAGATCTCTCAGAAATAAAGGCCCAACCAGACAACCTCACTTAAAGATCTCTCAGAAACTAAAGGCCCAACCAGACAACCTCACAAAAAGATCTCTCAGAAACTAAAGGTTCAACCAAACAACCTCACTTAAAGATCTCTCAAACCAAAAGGTCCAACCAAACAACCTAATTTAAAGACATCTCAAAACTAAAGGTCCAACCAAACTACCTCACATAAAGATCTCTCAGAAACTAAAGGCCCAACCAAATAACCTCACTTAAAGATCTCTCAGAAACTAAAGGTTCAACCAAACAACCTCACTTAAAGATCTCTCAAACCAAAAGGTCCAACCAAACAACCTCACTTAAAGATCTCTTAGAAGCTAAAGGTCCAACCAAATAACCTCACTTAAAGATCTCTTAGAAACTAAAGGTCCAACCAAATAACCTCACTTAAAGATCTCTCAGAAACTAAAGGCCCAACCAGACAACCTCACTTAAAGATCTCTCAGAAACTAAAGGCCCAACCAAACAACCTCACTTAAAGATCTCTCAGAAACTAAAGGCCCAACCAAACAACCTCACTTAAAGATCTCTCAGAAACTAAAGGCCCAACCGAACAACCTCACTTAAAGATCTCTTAGAAACTAAAAGGTCCAACCAAACTGCCTCACATAAAGATCTCAGGAACTAAATGTCCAACCAAACAACTGCACAAAAAGATATCAGAAACTAAAGGCCCAACTAAACAACCTCACAAAAAGATTTATAAGAAACTAAAGGTCCAACCAAACAACTGCACAAAAAGATATCAGAAACTAAAGGCCCAACCAAATAATTTCCCTGAAAGATCTCTCAGTTACTAAAAATCAGCTAACAATCAAATCACCTGACAAGGATTTTTCAGAAACCAAAGGTTCAACCAAACTAACTCAGAAAAAGCTCTCTATGGAACTGAAAGCCAAACTAAATCACCTCAGAGAAATATCTCTGGAATTAAAGCTCCAACCACATAGTGTCACTGAAACGTCTCTCAGGAACTAAAGCTCCAACCACATCTCACAGAAAGATCAGTCAGGAACTCATAATCCATCCAACCTCCCTCACAGAGAGACCTGTCAGGAATTAAAGGTCCACCTCAAAGAAAGCTCCTTCAGGAACTAAAGGTCCAGCCAGTCACCTCTGACTGATCGGTCTGCTGATGTGAGCAGTCTTTGACGTAAAGAGGAATTTACATTGCAAATCTGGGCACCTGCAGCTACAGCACTCAGTTCCATAAACACAGACACAGGCTATCGCTACCATGGTCGGATCATAACAGAATGTCACAGTGAAATCTTTTGTAATGAATCACATCATAAAAACTGACTTTTTCTTCCAGCATCTCATGAAATATTGAATCAGTCTTCGAACGCTGCCCTCAATAAATCTTTAATGACAAGGAGTCATATTGCAGTACAGGACAAGACTTAACAACACTGGACATCTGACATTTAACCTGAACACACATACACACTATTATTACATCACACTCAGCATTGTTTTATAAAGTGGTGTACGTTAAACAGCACTGTAGAAATGACTGGCCTCCTCTTCAGCAGCCAGATTGCTGTAAGCAGTGGAGAAGATGTGTGTGAACACATTTATATTACATTTCCATACACTGATAAGCCAGCGCTCTCTCCCTCTCTCTCTACCTCTACCTCTGTCTCTCTCTCTCCCTCTCTCTGCATGTGTGTCTCTCTCTCTCTCTACCTCTCTCTGCCTGTGTCTCTCTGCCTGTGTCTCTCTCTCTCTCCCTCTCTCTGCCTGTGTCTCTCCCTCTCTCTGCCTGCCTCTGTGTGTGTCTCTCTCTCTCTATCTCTACCTCTGTCTCTCTCTCTCTCCCTCTCTGCCTGTGTGTCTCTCTCTCTCTGCCTGCCTTTGTCTCTCTCTCTATCTCTACCTCTGTCTCTCTCTCTCCCTCTCCCTCTCCCTGCCTCTGTCTCTGTCTCTCTTCCTTTCGCCCACTCACTTACATATAAACTTTCTCTTGTTTGCACACTCGAGCCTTTCCTCTTGACTAGTGTAATGTTTCCGGTGTTAATACCAAGTTACCTACGTGTACCAACTGTGTACCTGTGTGTGCCTGTGTATACCTGTCTGTACCTGTGTGTGTACCTGTGTGTACCTATATGTACCTGTGT
Organism: Colossoma macropomum; assembly: GCF_904425465.1. Taxonomy (NCBI): domain Eukaryota; kingdom Metazoa; phylum Chordata; class Actinopteri; order Characiformes; family Serrasalmidae; genus Colossoma; species Colossoma macropomum. The sequence goes on from NW_023495747.1 coordinate 5,270, forward strand.
ATACCTGTGTGTACCTGAATGTACCTGTGTTTTCTTGAATGTAGCTGTGTGTCCCTGTGTGAACCTGTCTCCAAACAGCTTCCAGTAAAGAGCTGTAACTGACACCACCAGATGTTCCATTACAAAACACAGTCAAATAATGCAGCTGTTGGAAACAGAGTTAATGTTAGTGTTTGTATGTGTTTGTCTTACCTTAAAGATGGTCATACAGGCTCCACTGTCACAACAGGCGCGCTCAACATCAGTGAGTGGACAACTTGTGACTGCAACAGGAGACTGTAGCCTGTGTGTGTGTGTGTGTGTGTGTGTGTGTGTGTGTGTGTGTGTGTGTGTGTATTCAGCAGCAGGTGTTATCCACATTGGCATTCATGCATAAGTCATGATGATTAGTGTGAATAAGAAAATAGAGTTTGAATGTTTGTGTTATTGCTGTCTCGGCGAGTAAAGCCTTCTTAAATGTACTCAATATTTCTATTATTTCTCATTATGAGATTATTGCCCTTAATAAGACTGCATTATATAAGGACAAAAAAACAAAATAACCATTTATGGTCTCATGATGACAGATAACACATGTGATTAAATACTGACTAGATTATTCCATATTATTTTATGTTATTCATATTATTTTTTTCTGAGTGCTGTAAGACTGGAGTGCTGTGTTGCAGGCCAGACAAACACTGCTCTTATAGTCACTTACACGTTTTATTACAAACACTGACCTCGTACGGCCACTTTACCAGAAACACCCACCTTGTTCTTCCACTAACCGGCCACTTTATTGGAAACACCTACTTTGTACTTCCACTCACTGGCCACTTTATTAGAAACACCTACCTTGTACTTCAACTCACTGGCCACTTTATCAGAAACACATACCTTGTACTTCAACTCACTGGCCACTTTATTAGAAACACATACCTTGTGCTTCCACTCACTGGCCACTTTATTAGAAACACATACCTTGTGCTTCCACTAACTGGCCACTTTATTAGAAACACCTACCTTGTACTTCCACTCATTGGTCACTTTATTAGAAACACCTACCTTGTACTTCCCCTAACTGGCCACTTTATTAGAAACACATACCTTGTGCTTCCACTAATTGGCCACTTTATTAGAAACAACAACCTTGTACTTCCACTCACTGGCCTCTTTACTGGAAATGCCTACCTTGTGCTTCCACTAATTGGACACTTTATTAGAAACATTAACTGGCCACTTTATTAGAAACAACTACCTTGTACTTCCACTCACTGGCCTCTTTACTGGAAATGCCTACCTTGTGCTTCCCCTAACTGGACACTTTATTAGAAACTTTAACTGGCCACTTTATTAGAAACTTTAACTGGCCACTTTATTAGAAACAACTACCTTGTACTTCCACTAACTGGCCACTTTATTAGAAACTTTAACTGGCCACTTTATTAGAAACAACTACCTTGTACTTCCACTAACTGGACACTTTATTAGAAACTTTAACTGGCCACTTTATTAGAAACTTTAACTGGCCACTTTATTAGAAACAACTACCTTGTACTTCCACTAACTGGCCACTTTATTAGAAACACCTACCTTGTTTGACTTTTTGCAGAACCGCTCCTTTAAGGCTGCTTGATATGAACAAAAGGTTACTGTGATTATGTTGCTGCATACTGTGACTGTGATGCACCTCAGAATGCATTAAAAAGCACCAGTGAACAGTTAGAAGGTTAAAGATCGGCCAGCGTTTCCACTAAAAGCACTGCTTTTCATCAAACCACCCACAGAAACTCATGCAGAACTGTGATTGGTCAGCATGCTCACAGCACACTTTAAGCATTGTGATAGGTTAAGAGGGCTGGCTCATTTGCATACTGCAGCCTTCTATGATATCAGTACTGAAAAAGCCAAAATCATGATAACGACTAACATGTGATCAGCCTTAATCCAGCTTCAGTCTTCAGAGTGACCGTAGGTGAAACAGCAGCACGGAGAGAGACTGAGAGAGTGAAGGACGGTCATTTTACCAGTTAGCATTTTATTCATCTTTATACATTCACACCTAACAGAGTTTAGCATGGTGCTAAAACACAACTGACCACTCCTTACTGGCCTCAATCAGCTGCCCGTGTATGAAGAGCCACTGAGGTTTATCATGTACAGTCCAGTCAGCAGATACACGATCTACTGTCTGTGCACCTCCAAACACACCGTGCCTCGGCCGCCTCGCAGGCTTCGCCCACATTCACACGCTTTCATGGATTGTTCCATTCAAGTTTTCATTCCTGAGTATGTTTTCTGTCCAGTAGGGTTATTGACGCTGTCCAATGTCCACTCCACAGACAGTGTGGTCATGAGGAGTCCAGTCATTTGGTGACAGTGAGTCAGAGTTTGACTGTCCAATCAGAGGTCAGGAGTTGAGCCCATCAGCCTCGATCTCATCCGTGATCTTCAGGGAGATCTGCGCAAACGACGGCCGCTCTTCTGGTCTCTTAGCAACCGGAACACAGAAACAGGTGCAATTAGCACAATTAGGAACGTGCATAGATGATCAAATACAAACATTATTAAAGCAGAAATCTAATTTCTACAGTTAACCCAAACGTAGCTGATCAGCCAGGATGACTAAAGGCCAATGTACAGTCCAGGCGGTGACTGTCACGCGACAAAAATGATGAAAAAGAGAGCAAATGTGTGTCTGCTGGGCGTCGCAGACCTTGTCGCGTACATCTTTCAGCTATTCTGAAATACAATCAATATACATTCGTAAGACGTTTCGTTTTCATTTTCAAACCTTTTTCCGTGACTGCAGGTCAATTAGAAAGGTGTCCGGGCAGAAAACACACCCTGTGACTGCACTTTCAGACTCACCGGAAATTTTGTGGAAAGCCACAAATCTGGCAACCCCGCATGATGGGGAAAGAAGTCGTGCACGTGAAGCTGTAGAGGACGGTCTATTCCAGGGGTCACAGCCCAAATGTTAAGAAGGGCCATTTGTCAAATTTCAACAAGAATTAAACCCCTTTGGTTTTATGTTCATTTTATTTAAGTAAATATGTCTCAGTATGTACGGATGTACTAATATAGACGAAAATATAAATGAAAACACAGACTTACTTTGCTCTGCTTTAAGCTTTAACTCACCTACAGCTGCTTTTCTCACATCTCCAGCAGGAAACTTTTCCGCAAAAGTAGAACAGTTTATTGTAAAATGTCTCTCAGCGTTCGGTTTTTACGAGGCTGAAGTCGCTTCTCATTCACCAGCTTCTTGTTTCAATTTTCCTGTTCTACCTTAAATGGTTCCTGAGGCACCACAATGTAACTAACTATGTAACTAACTATTGCACGATTTAAGGTGGAATGTGAAAAATTTGAACGAGAAGCTGGCAAATGAGAAACTGACTTCAGCCTCACGACTTTTTAGTGTTTCAGTTTCTCGTTGCAGATTAAACGTATCAGGAAACCAGCTGGAGTGATTATAAACACAAATAAGTCCATTCATCTCCAAATGATCAATGTTCATCTTAAATCTCTCCCTTTGCTGTTTCGTTAGCTACTAGCTAGGCGAGACTGTTGTCTGTGTTGCTATGGTGACCAGCAGTCTGCGCTGATCTTCAGGGTTAAAGGGTGAATTAGCAGTTCTACATTAACTCCAGAGTTTAAGACCATTTACTGTTAAACTGTGTTGAACGATCAGCAGAGCTTTATTTTACTGTAAAGGAGGATTATTTTATTTTTACCTACTAATCTGATTCTGCTGTGGAGCAACAGGGCAGTAAAAGAGCTGCATGTTGCTGAACGCAGGTCTATTCCAATGTTTTGTCGCTGGTGCAGGACTATGAACATCTACAGTGCTGAGACATCTGTCTCTGGAGTGATGGAGCTCCATTCAATACCTTTGGGATGAGCCGGAGTGATCCAGAACTGACCATCCAACATCAGTACCTGACCTCACTAATGCTCAATCAAATCCTCACAGCAATGTTCAACATCTAGAAGCCTCCCCAGAAGAGTAGAGGCTGTTACTGCAGCACAGACTCACTACTAACACCTTCATTTCAGAAGAGACACTGGAAACCTTTGGACACACAGAGCAGCTCCTGCTTTACATTATTATGGTTTAAAGCAGCTCCAGCAGAGCAGAATGAAAGAGTTTAGAGGCTGAAAGCTTTGAGACGGTCAGCACTCAGAGCTCATTCACATCTGTGACACACTGTCCAGTTGAACATTTACAAACAGCCAAAAAACAGAGTTAAAGATTGATTTCAGTGTGTTAACTGGACCCGAGTTTTTCAGGGGCATTTTATGAGAGAAAGACTTTCTCCTAACAACAACTGACCCGTAAAAAGAAACATCGCAAATTTATACACAGGGTCTCCGTGATGCAACAGCGTCATGGAGACCCTTTTCATCTGTCAGCTCTGTGACTGAGTTCAGCCTCTACAGCTCATATATGTGGCTGAGTCTACTGAACTGGTTCAAAGTGAGAGCTGAAACACTTCGGGGACTTTTACCTGATCTTAGACTTTAGACTAAAATCCTCTAATCCTCTAAAAACTCTAAGTGACTCTACACCTTAATTATGTTTATTTTATTAAGACAAATGATTGTACATTCCAAAACAATCATAACTCTACCCAAACTTTACCAAATGTTTCGGTCGTGACAATGAGCTCAAAAGCTCATGACCATGACCAGCAAACGCAGCTCTGAACAGCTGTTCACACAGAAAATCATCATATTTTACAGTAAAACACTAAAAAGTGCTGAACTGCAGAAAATATGATGATTCTTAATGTTCCACACTGATTTTCAGACTTTGGGGCTCATTTACTTCAAAACAATGGCATCTAACTGCTCACCATGTGGCCATGAGGGACAGGGATGCAGCCTCACTTCCTGCCTTAAAATGCAGGGGTGTAGCTAAAATAAAGCTCCGCCTACAGACTAAAACTGTGTTTCAGTAGCAACATGAAAACATGGGGCAGCATCTTTTTATTATTTTTGTTTAGCTTAAAAATTAAACTTGTGATGAATCTAAATCTTTCAAATCTTTAAAGGAAATAAAAATATCTTTTTAAATACAACATTAAAAAAAATTTCTATTATTATCAGAAGTGTAAATTTAGGGATTAGTGTTTGGGACAGACACCTCCCAATAGAAAGCACCCAATACATGATGATGGTGTATATATTTAGCTTATTACTGTCTCTATTACTGCCGTGAGTTTAAACAGATCAGAACATTAAGCTCGTAAAAATCTAAGATCTGAATTCTTTTTTGTTTTTGAAGGGTTTCATTCCAAAATGTTGTAGATCCATTTGAACTACATTTCACATATAATGGACCACACATTTTAATTTCTCTATTAAAGGTGATATTAACTGTAAACGGCATTGAAATGTCTTCATTTCTTGTATGTCTGAAGCCCAGTCCCAACAATGTATATCATGAAAAAAAGAAACTTTATTGAAAATGGTCTATAATGTGTTTTGAAACAAAACCTCATATATAAATATGGGTTTGTTTTGTTGATTTTCTGAGTGATAATAAATTAACACATTCTCTACACAGAACATCATACCGGAATAAAAAACATAAACATGCTGTAATGTGTCACATTTTATGCCTAGTAAGTTAAACTCAGCAGATAAACAGTAACTGAGCGTTAAGTCTGTTCCCTGTGCAGAGTGCTACCTTACAGTGACTCTGATGAGCCTCACACATGAACTTCATTTGATCTGTATTTATTAGATGAAGCGCTCTCACCTCCTGCCAGCACAGCTGCATGATTTCGTAGATCTGGGGCGTGGCCATTTTCGGGCGATACAGACGATAACCCTGGGTCACCATGTTGACGACCTCATGGTTAAGGTTTTTCTCAAAGGGCATCTTTCCCTCCGTAAACACCTCCCACATCAGCACACCTGAGAAAAGAGCTTTCTTCATCACAGGGACACAACACAGCTCTTTACATGATCTGCTATAAATTCAGCTTTAATAACCATCATTCCTCTAAAACCAGCTCAGAAACCGGCTACCCAGCTACTCCACTCCTCTCAGACCTGCTCATTAAGGACACTGTGCTCTCACCGAATGACCACACATCAGACTTGCTGCTGTATTTGCAGAAGTTGAAGACCTCAGGTGGAGACCATTTCACTGGGAACTTCGCTCCTGAAGAACTGGTGTACTGGTCATCTATAACATACCTGCAAACCGAGAGGGCACAGGTTTAATTTAGTGCTGTACAGTCCAGTTTCTGGACTTAATGACATTTCAAGTGTGATTTTTAGAGTGGGCTCTACCTGTGGACAGGTGTAATTTTTAGTCAGTTGTACCTGTGGGCAGGTGTCATGTGTCGAGTGGGCTCTACCTGTGGACAGGTGTAATGTTTAGAGTGGGCTCTACCTGTGGTCAGGTGTCATGTTTAGAGTGGCCTGTACCTGCAGACAGGTGTAATTTTAGAGTGGGTTGTACCTGTGGTCAGGTGTAATGTTTAGAGTGGGTCGTTCCTGTGGACAGGTGTCATGTTTAGAGTGGGGCTGTACCTGTGGACAGGTGTAATGTTTAGAGTGGGTCGTTCCTGTGGACAGGTGTAATGTTTAGAGTGGGTCGTTCCTGTGGTCAGGTGTCATGTTTAGAGTGGGTTGTACCTGTGGACAGGTGTCATGTTTAGAGTGGGTCGTACCTGTGGACAGGTGTAATGTTTAGAGTGGGTCGTTCCTGTGGACAGGTGTAATGTTTAGAGTGGGTTGTACCTGTGGTCAGGTGTAATGTTTAGAGTGGGTTGTACCTGTGGACAGGTGTAATGTTTAGAGTGGGTCGTTCCTGTGGACAGGTGTAATGTTTAGAGTGGGTTGTACCTGTGGTCAGGTGTCATGTTTAGAGTGGGTCGTACCTGTGGACAGGTGTAATGCTTAGAGTGGGCTGTACCTGTGGTCAGGTGTCATGTTTAGGGTGGGTCGTACCTGTGGACAGGTGTAATGTTTAGAGTGGGTTGTACCTGTGGACAGGTGTAATGTTTAGAGTGGGTCGTACCTGTGGACAGGTGTAATGTTTAGAGTGGGCTGTACCTGTGGACAGGTGTCATTTTTAGAGTGGCCTGTACCTGCAGACAGGTGTAATTTTAGAGTGGGCTCTACCTGTGGACAGGTGTCATGTGTCGAGTGGGTTCTACCTGTGGACAGGTGTCATGTTTAGAGTGGCCTGTACCTGTGGACAGGTGTCATGTTTAGAGTGGGCTGTACCTGTGGACAGGTGTAATGTTTAGAGTGGGTCGTACCTGTGGACAGGTGTCATGTTTAGAGTGGGCTGTACCTGTGGACAGGTGTCATGTTTAGAGTGGGCCGTTCCTGTGGACAGGTGTAATGTTTAGAATGGGCTGTACCTGTGGACAGGTGTCATGGTTAGAGTGGGTTGTACCTGTGGACAGGTGTAATGTTTAGAGTGGGGCTGTACCTGTGGACAGGTGTCATGGTTAGAGTGGGTTGTACCTGTGGTCAGGTGTCATGTTTAGAATGGGCTGTACCTGTGGTCAGGTGTAATGTTTAGAGTGGGCTGTACCTTTGGACAGGTGTCATGTTTAGAGTGGGTCGTACCTGGCCATGCCAAAGTCTGACACTTTGACCACATGTGAGTCGTTGACGAGGCAGTTTCTGGCAGCCTGTGGACAGAGAGTCCATCTATCTTAGACCACATAGACCATTTACAGTTCTATCTTTTCAGTAATCTTCACAACATTAACCTGAATAGGCTTTAATATGGTCAGTTATTAAAAACCAAGAAAGAGCACATGCTGATTCATATCATTCTGAAAAGCTAAGTGTAATTATATTCTCATTAACACTGAGCTGAGCGGTTCTCACCAGGTCTCTGTGGATGAAGTGGTTCTCCTCCAGGTACTGCATGCCCTGGCTGATGTCGTGACAAATGCTCAGCAGGTTCTGCGGGCTGAAGGTTCCGCGGCGCTGACGGATGTAGTTCAGCAGGCAGCCCAGCTCCATGAACTCCGTCACCAGATAGATCGGCTTTTGCTGCGTACAAACACCGTACAGCTGCACCAGCTTCGGGTGGGACAGACTCCTGTAACCGCGAACAAACACAGTTTAAACAGTGTAGAACAACAATCAACCACAATCAGGTCACCTTCACATCTGACACTAACATACAGCACTGCGCAGGAGTCGGAGACACCCCTTCATTAATTTAATCCTGACTCAAAAGGACAAGTTCTTCATTTTCAGGAGATATTTGAGAGGAGATGAAATGTAAGAGAATCCACTTGCATAAAGAAAGAAAAGTCAAAGGAAAATAAGTGAAGTTTCCAAAAACTGATTAAAAGCTACAGAGACAATGGGCCTCCTAACAACCACCTGGAAGAGCTGGTCGACCCCAAAACTGCCCCATCAGATAAACAGCACTTAAAGCTTTCATCTCTGAGAGAGAGGAGAAAATCAAGCTGATCAGATCTGAAAACATCCACAGGTGTTTCTGTCCATCCTTCCACTGTGAGAAGACGACTCAGCGCTGTGGGTCTGAAAGGATGTGTAGCTGTCAAGAAGAACCTCACTGAGAAAAGGAGACGGACACATCAAACAAAGAAGCTGAACGATGGACTGACCACCCCAGAGTCCAGACCTCAACACCACTGAATGTGTTTGATTACTTCAGAAAATCATCAACCAGCTTCTAGGACTGAACTTTGGAGGTGTGTCTGCCGATTCTTTGAGGAACTGAAAGTGAGTCTCCAGAAAAGAAGCTGGAATGATGGTAAAGAGTGACTCACTGAACACAGAAACTTGTACTTAACATCTGTTTTGAGTGGAATATTAATAAATGAAGGGTCTCTGACTTTATTGCAGTGCTGTATGTATGTTTTTATTTTTGATTTGCTTTATATTTGGAAAAGCATTTATTCAGTTAAAAACCTGTTAACTGATACATGCATGATAAGCTGGCAAAAATACAGGCACCGTCAGTCTGAAGCATCGGAGTGAGAACTGAACTGAGATGAAGGGCTGTTTATAGGTCTGAAAGGAGAAACCAGAACCAGCTCAGCACTTTTACTTCCCAACACCACAGCATTTACCAAACTCAACTTAAAAAAGCTCTGACATGTTGTTGGTGATGTTCTGATTGTCAGTAAGTGAACACGTCCTCTACAGTGAACACAACTCTGCACACTTTAGACGCCAACAACATGTTCCAAAAAAGTTGGGACGGGGGCCTGTTTACCACTGTGTTTCATCACCTCTTCTTTAACACACTCTGTAAGTGTTTGGGAACTGAGGAGACACTGCTGTAGTTCTGAAAGTGAAATGTTTTCCTGTTCTTGTTTGATACAGGATTTCAGCTGATCATCAGTTCAGAGGCTCATTAGTTGTATTTTTCATTTCATAATGCACCAAATGTTATCAGTGGTAACAGGTCTGGACTGCAGGCAGGTCAGTTTAGCACCCGGACTCGGAGCCATGCTGTTGTAATACATGCAGAATGTGGTTTGACATTGTCTTGCTGAAATAATCAAGGCCTTCCCTGAAAAAGACGTCGTCTGGATGGCAGCCTATGTTGCCAAAACCTGTATATATCATTCAGCATTAATGGTGCCTTCACAGATGAGCACGTCACCCGTGCCATGTGCACTAATGCCCCCTATACCATCATGAATACTGGCTTTTGAACTGTGCACTGATGACAAGCTGAGTGGTCTTTAGCCCGGACGACACAGTGTCCATGATTTTCACGAAGAATTTCAAATGTTGATTCGTTGGACTACAGGACACTTTTCCACTTCCCCTCAGTCCATTTTAAATGAGCTCAGGCCCAGAGAAGGTGGCAGCGTTTCTGGATCCTGTTTACATACAGTTTCTTCTGTAGGTTTTAGAGTGTTAATTTGCATTTGTGGATGCAGTGATGAACTGTGTTCACAGACAGTGGTTTTCAGAAGTGTTTCTGAGCCCATGCAGTGATTTCCACTACAGAATCATGTCTGTTTTTAATGCAGTGCTGTCTGAGGGCCCAAAGATCACGGCCAGCAAATACTGGTTTTTGGCCTCGTCCCTCACATACAGAGATTTCTCCAGATTCTCTGAGTCTTTTAATGTTATTATGTACCGTAGATGATGAAAAGTTCTTTGTTATTTTACCAGCCTTTTGTTGCCCCGTCCCAACTTTTTTGGAACGTGCTGTTGGCATCAAATTCAAAAGTGGGCAAATATTTTTGAAAAAAAATAAAAACAATAAAATTTCTCAGTTTGAACATTTGATTTGTTGTTTTTGTACTATTTTCAATGAAATATAGGGTTTAAATGATTTGCACATCATTGGATTTTGTTTTTATTTACATTTTGCACAGCGTCCCAACTTTTTGAAAATGTGGTTGTAATTATGTAATGGTTACATATGTATTAATAACTGTTTTTATTTATAAATAAGAAGGAAAAATCATTTAAATTATTAAACCCTTTACATAACAGCACTAATCCAGCAGCTTCATGAGTATTTATTTAGTATGTGAGCTACAAATAGAACAGGACGGGAATTTATAAAAAAATTAGGCAGAGGTTAGTCAGATTGACTGATAAACAAATAAAAAAACAAACAGAAGTATATCTTCCCCTTAGCAGCAGTGCAGTTCCGCAGTGGCTGGTCCTATAAACAGTCTGTGGTCAGTGCTGCTGCTTTGAGCTGGAGGTTGACCACAGTTCTGCTAACCCCCTCCCCCTTCACCACCACCCTACCCCTCGCAAAGTGTGAAGTGTCGACTGAGGGGCGAGCGAAACAAGAGAAAACCACCAGCCACCAGCGTCTGTTTCCGCACTGCAGCCTGAGTCCTGCACAGCTGAGTGGACCGACTGAAGCTCTTACAGAAGCTCAGGAAAAACGAAACAGCTAACAGATCAGAGTCGGATAGATTTTAATAATGAAACACATGAATACTGTCAGAAACATTTGCAGTCAAAATTCATTCACTCTGCTGCTGTTCATGCAGGCGATTTAACAGTGATTGACCACAACACTACTGTTATACCTTTTTATATCTTTTTATTTTTCTGCCAGAATTCTTTTCCGCTAACTCATCCTGCGGGTTTCTACACCGACTCCAGTCTTGGTCTGATTGTGAGATGTGGGCTTGTTTTGATTGGAAGTACAGTTTCTGTGTAGCAACTGCTTAAAGACTGTTTTAGAATGCTGGAATGCTCAAAAAATGGTTGTGGAAATGCTTGTACACCCCTGTTATGTTAACACGATACAAGTACACTAGCAAAACAATAGCAACCACCTGGGATACAAAGCAAGCGCCTGAAACACCACTGCAACCAACAATCAATCCTTTAGCAATCATGAGAGACACCATAATAACCATCTAGCTATATAGCGACCACCTGGGATAACATATGAACAGATCAGCAACACTCTAGTAACCGCCAAAGATACTATAACAACCGCCTAGCAACACCTTAGCAACCACCTGGGTATAACATATGAACAGTTCAGCAACATTCTAGCAATCACCAAAGATACCAAGACAACTGCCTAGCAACACCTTAGCAACCACCTGGGATAACATATGAACAGTTCAGCAACACTCTAGCAATCACCAAAGATACCATAACAACCGCCTAGCAACACCTTAGCAACCACCTGGAATAACATGAACAGTTCAGCAACAGTCTAGCAACCACCAAAGATACCAAGACAACTGCCTAGCAACACCTTAGCAACCACCTGGAATAACATGAACAGTTCAGCAACACTCTAATAACCACCAAAGATGCCATAACAACCGCCTAGCAACACCTTAGCAACCACCTAAAATACTACAGCAGCCATCTGGAAACACGCTAGCAGTAGCGGAGGATCACTTCAGCAGCACAGACACTTTTCTCGTTTGTTTATTCATTTATTTATACATAAGAACACTGTTAATCCCTGTGCTGACACAATTAAACCCAAGCATTCAAACATTAAAACATCTTTTCATCTCTTAAGCTTTCACCACAATCTGCACTGCATTTGAGCCATAACACGTATAATAAAGTATCAGTATGAGATACAGGGGAGTTAAAAAGCCTGGAGAGAAAGACGAACACACTGCACTGTCTGTCACAACACACACCCTGAGAGAGCCCAGCGTGGTGTTAAAGGACTGAGTGACACCATCACTCACAGAACTCATTAGTGTGAGACGTCAGTTAGCATATTCAGTGTTATTATTCTATATTAAACTTTAACCCCAAATTAACTTACTGCACTTAGCTGCACATTCAGTTCACATTGCATAATAATCTAAAATACAACAGTACAACGACACAATTCATCACCTGCTTGTATTATGAATTAGATTCACATTAGATTTGCATTCTATTGACAGGCGGGTTGTAATTTTGTAAAAGGCAAATAAATAAAACAAAAAACAACAACAAAAAGGGCACTGTACATAAAATGGCACTTTATTTTACTTTAATTTGCAGTTTAATTCTTGTTATAAACTGATTTTGACCAAGAAATTGTGGTTAAGATGTAAACAGAGTGTTTCAGAGTGGTTTGGTGTGAAACGCTCTGTTCTAGAGAAACTGAGTCAGAACTGTTCACAGTGGTGGTGATAGGAACCAGACGTCCACCTCTAAAAGCTCCCTCACAGAAAGTTCCTACATGAAATGGTTATGAATTCACTGCCTGATGACTGAGACACTGTTTTATGATAGTTTAGAGAACTTAAACTCCATTCATGGTGGAGGGATACATGCAGGGCGCTGTGAGGCAAAATAGTCCCCAAAGAAAACTTATTATTTCAGATTTTCCACTATTTTCATCATCAACATTCATATAAACTCAGAAGACTCGTGTAGGTTCACTGGTGGTTCTGGATAGTAAATAAAATGTCTATATCTGTGTTGTAGTCATGGCGACCCCGGGTTCCTATCACCACCACTGTAAAGACATCTGAACCATTTCACACCAAACCACTCTGAATCTCTCTGTTTACATCACAAATATGCAAAATTTTCAGAAATGGGTGGAATTCCCCTTTAGAACTGGAATTGCTGACAAAATTCTGACCCTAATCAACACAGTGGCGGTACAGAATGCATTTACACTTACATTCGGTTCACATTCTGTATTCAGGGCAGATAAACTGGCACTGTTTTTTAATGTTGGCACCTAAAACCTCACCATGCACGATACTGAGAGTTTTGTCAGATGGAAACAGAGCAGCTCTCGGTGAAATGAAACAGCGGCTGAGGAGATACGATCAGATCAGATCAGCTCTGTCATTCAGCTGTGGGCGGAGTCTGAGTTAAATTAATGCCCAGCCAATCAGGGGAGATAAAATGAACCACAGCCACGTGTGTGTGAGGGGGGTGCGGGTGGGGGGCGCGGAGGCATAAATCAAGCGAGACTGTTTTTTTCACTTACATCATGACCTTGGCCTCCTCGATGAAGTCCTCCTCAGACATGGCTCCCTCGCGGACGGCTTTGATGGCGACTTTATGCAGCGCTCTCCACTTCCCCAGCCTGACCACTCCGAACTGACCGCTGCCCAGCTCCTTCATAAACGTCAGCTCAGACGGGTTGATCTCCCACTTATCTGCACACACAACATCACCATCGCGACGTTACTGCAGAGTTAGAACAAAGTTATCACTTCACAGAACAAACCTGTGCAAAAGTGTGAACACCCCCACGCAAATGTTTTGTAGAGTGTAAATAAGACTCATCGTCCACAGGCAACACACTTAATAAGACATCTGAACATTTTAGTGCACAGTTTCTGAGTTTTTGTTTTTGGGGAAAAATAAAACATCAAACATAATAAGCCTGGGATTATATGAGGTTAACTAATGCCTTTGCTTCAGTGGTCTAATATGTTTTTGCAAGGCTACCAGTGGTCAGGTGTTGGCATTACTCTCTGGCCTCTCAGTGGTTGAACCGCTATTAAACATAGACACAGAAACAGCTGTACTTCTGTGTTCTTATATACTCACATGTTTTCATGTGAAACTACTGCTAACTCTATGTTGAGGACAGATGACGTACAGCCTGACTATAAAAGGAGAACCACCAGTGTACTGTGGGAAATGTGGAGATACCAGTGCTACAGCCATACAGCAGCACCCTAGCAACCACCTGGAATAAGATATGAAATCTTAAGCAACAGTCTAACCACCTGTCTGCACAATTATGTGGCTAAGATGTAAACAGAGCGGTTCAGAGTGGTTCAGAGTGGTTTGGTGTGAAACGCTCCGTTCTAGATAAACTTACCGAGTCAGAACTGCTCACAGTGGTGGTGATAGGAACCAGACGTCCACCTCTAAAAGCTCCCTCACAGAAAGTTCCTACAGTAAATGGTTATGAATTCACTGCCTGATGACTGAGACACTGTTTTATGATAGTTTAGAGAACTTAAACTCCATTCATGGTGGAGGGATACATGCAGGGCGCTGTGAGGCAAAATAGTCCCCAAAGAAAACTTATTATTTCAGATTTTCCACTATTTTCCATCATCAACATTCCATATAAACTCAGAAGACTCGTGTAGGTTCACTTGTGGTTCTGGATAGTAAATAAAATGTCTATATCTGTGTTGTAGTCATGGCGACCCCTGGTTCCTATCACCACCACTGTAAAGACATCTGAACCACTTCACACCAAACCGCTCTGAATCACACTGTGTATGATGCAACGATGGAATTATGCAGTCATTGGAAAATCGGTGGAATTCCCCTTTAAAACTGGAATTGATGATGAAATTCAGACCCTAACCAACATAGTGTTCCTACATGGTTGGTGGACAATGCACTTACACAACACTCTAACCACAAAAAAAATACCATAGCAACCTCCTAGCAACACCTTAGCAACCACCTGGGACAACACAGTAACTGCCGAGACACACCCTAACAACCACCACAGTCACAGTCACCATCACCTTAGCAAAAACCTTCAGCGGCAAAGTCACTTTTCTAACTAACAACATCAATGTAGTGGTCTTATATGCTTTGTTGTAGGTTATGACTGGTCTTCAGTTAATTTGCATGGTCATAAGGTTTGCAGAGTTCAGCCCAGCAAACAAGGTTATCTGTCATCATTTAAATCCCATATTTCATTGAAAATAGTACAAAGACAACATATCAAATGTTGAAACTGAGAAATTTAATTGTTTTTTGAAAAATATTTGCCCATCTTGAATTTGAGATCTCAGAGAGGCTTTCAGAAGTAAAGATGAGGACGTCCCAACTTTTTGGAAACGTTGTCAGCATCAAATTCAAAATGAGCATATATTTCAACATCTGATATGTTGTCTTTTAGTATTTTTCTTTCTATTTTTACATTCTGCACAGCGTCCCAACTTTTTTGGAAATGGGGTTGTATAAAAGAAAGAGAACCCTCTTTAAGGGTTGGTAATGCGAGAGCTTCAAGGGCTTCTTGACGCGTAGAATAAGCCCTGGCAGCTGGGCAGGTGCACTCTAGTACGGGGCGAATATAACCTGTGTATATCACAGTTATTTTACTTTTTAAATTCTAGCTCTGCTTATGAAATGTGGAGTGTGTTTCAGTGGGTATCTGACCGTAGCTGAATCCAGCTGTCGTTGGAGCCTCTCTGTTCTGCTTGTTCACTGGATACCGCAGCCTGGATACCAGACCTGCAGGAACACAGGAACAGTCGTCTACTCACAAAAGCCAAGAAACAACACAAACACCAGAGCTTGGAGGAGTGGAGGGGTTAAAAAGAGACAGTGTGAGTGTGTGTGTTACCTGCAGCGTTGTGTTTGTGGTACTCTATGAGTGCAGGTATGGTGTTGAACAGGTGTTTCTCAGCCAGGTAGAACTGCTTCGGGGAGCCTGCAGTCTCCTTAATGTGATAATGTCTGATCACCCCATCCCTGAAAAACACCACGTACAGAGCAGACTGAGTCACTCATAATTTAGTTCGCCTCACAGCAAGAAGGGCCAGGGTTGGATTCCCCGGCCGGGCGACGAGGTCCTCTCTGTGTATAGTTTGCATGTTCTCCCCATGTTTGTATGGGTTTCCTCCCACAGTCCAAAGACATGCAGTCAGGTGAATGTGAGATGCGAAACTGCCCCTCGGTGTAATGTGATATGTCTATGATACGTCTGTGTGTCTGCCCTGCGAGGAATACGTGGCCTGTCCAGGGTGTTTCCTGCCTTCCGCCAAAAGAACGCTGGGAGAGTCTCCAGCGCACACCCCTCCCGCAACCCAGGAGGATGAGTGGCTTAGATAATGTGTGTATATGTTTTAATCATGCTTTAATTTCCAGTCTTATTTGCAAAGCACTCTGAAGGGCCACAGTGTATTAAAGGTGCTGTATATCTACATTAAAAATTCCCCATGAGGTGAGTCTAATGCACTAGGTCAGGCAGGCCCAGTGTCAGGTGGCCGTAACTTACCGCTATTTGTACGCGCTTCAATAGCAGTGGGTGGCCAAACCAACCAAAATGAAAGTAAAGCAGAGGCAGCGTGGGAAGTTTGGTTTCACTAAGGCACAAAAGCACAAAGAAACTGTAGCATCAAAGTCTACACTGATTAACTCAGTAGGATGAAGATGCATCATAGGGATGATGTAGGAGGATAAATGTGGTGATTTGCTGGAAATGTCGGGAGTTTCCTGATTAATCTGTGGTTCCTTATCTTTTTTCTGTGCCGTGTGAATATCACAGAGCCCTCACACCCCCCGGTCCTTCGCAGACACCCCCACTGATGATTTAGTTCTGTCGCAGGGTGAAATAGGCCTGTCACTGTTATTACATAATCGTCAAATCACAGTTATCTGAGATGTTCACAGTTGTTCAGGCTGACTGAAGCCATCACTGTCATATTATGCTGCTTCAAGCAGATGTGAACTGGGTGTGTCAGTAAATACATTCCCTGAGACACCATGAGGCCAATGAGCACAAAAAAACGTTTTCTACTTCTAGCATGGTGCTCTGTGGTGTAGAAGGCAGCTCTGAGTAATGTTTGTTTATTTGTTAGCTATGTAGCCTATTTAATGTTTTTAGCATGTATGCTGATTTGAGGTGGGTCATATGGCATAATGTAACACCACAACACTTTCAACGATGTACGAAAGGTCATGATATTTATCGTTCACGACAGCTTATAACTTACAACAGACAAAAGAGAGACACGTTTTAAAAATACTATGAACCCAATGATTTATATTCAACATTTCACACACTGGGCTGTACTACATCCAACTAAACAAGCTCTTTTTTAATAAAACAAGCAGTTGAGAAGTGGTTTTAAGTGTTTTTGAGCCACAATAAGCTCAAAAAAGCATTTTGTGAAATACTGTGATGTTTATCACAGTAATGATATACTGTCATCCTGTCAGCTCAGTTTTTCCCTTATATTTTCCCTCTGGTGAAGAACGTGTAGCTCTGCTCGACTCTACACTCAATTCTGTGTAAGACGTTTGGGTGAAAACTGATTCCACAGTAAAGCCAGTGTTAGCTACAGGCGGCTTATCAGCCAGTTTAGCCACTTTAGGCTTCTGTTTTAATAGTTGCAAACAATAAACAAGACAATTAAATCGTTAATTGCAATTTTTTTTTATTTTTCCCAGTTTTCTCGCTAATTCAGCCACATCAAATTCCACCCACTAGTTAGGACTCCCCCAATCACACGATACCAGCAGCGCTAGGAGGGTGAAGGCAGCACAGGCTTCCTCCTTCCTGTGAAGCACCACCACATCTTTTCAAACTGCCACTAACGCAACATCACTGGGCAGCTGAACGCGCTTGGAGGAGAACACTAACCACTGGTTCTGGTTCGTCAGCTAACAGACGCCTGTGCTGGCTAGCATCGTGCTGAGTGCAGGGGTGGGCTGGGAAGGCTGTATTTGAGCGCTGTGAGGGGAGAAGCTGGGAGTGATGACTAGTTGTTTTTCACCTCTGGAGACGACTTACCCCACAGACTTTGTGAAGAGAGAGACGGTGTAGGCTCCTGCACTGCTGGAGTCGCGCACCATGAACCCCCCTTCTTTACCCTGAACACGCACACAGAGTACACGGTCAGCAGGAAGAGCTCTTCAGCAGCCTCAGCTCAGGCCACACACACGCCACACACACACACACACCACACACACACACACACACAGGTAGGTTCCCACAGCGTATGTGAACGGAAATAACTCTGCCTGCTTTCTAGCTCTGTGCTGATCTGTGCGCGTCTGGTTTCAGTACCTCTATAGTTACTGAGTCTCGACTTAAAGCACTTCCCTGGATGTATATTAGACAGTCGTTTCATTCACTGCACTTATTTTACACCTTTTGGTCCAACATGATTTAAAATACACACTGCAGGGCAGAATTCCAGAACAGCAGCCTTTGTCCAGACAGTCTACACTTATTAACCCAGATTACGTGTGTTTGCCGCTGTACTGTGTGCAAAGTGACTGTTTATTTATGCATTTCTGTAATAAGATGCTGTACATCTGATATAACAGTTATTAAGTTGGCTTGAAAAAACACACTCTCGTGCTTACAGCCTAGTGCACAGCAATAACAACACAAATAATGAATTAAGGTGGAACTGAATTTAAGATATCAGTTAATTTAAAGTGGTAGTGTATTTAAGGTATCAGTAAATTTAAGGTGGCAGTGAATTTAAGTTCCGATTACATTTAAAGTTCATTCACAGACTTTCTCTTTCTAGTTTGCGATTACTGTTGTAATTCGTTTTACGACTATTTGCAGTTAAAGAAATAGTTTAGCAAAAAATCTAATTTATGTGATTTTCCAATCATGGCAAACGCAGTCAATCAGCCAAGACATGTGAGGTGTCAGCATTTTGTTTCTTTAGTTTTAGCACTGGAGCTACAAGCACTGTAAAATCAGATCACCCCAAAAATGATTTAATGTAGTAACAAGCATTTTAATTAAACTTTATTTTATTAAATTAAAAAAATTACACTAATTGAAAGAATCATTCATTCTAAGTATTTATTTAGGTTGAATAAAACTAGTTGATTTACTTGTTACCACAAGAAGTCATTTTCAGGTTGATCTGACGAGCCATTTTTTTTACAATGAAGCTAATGTTGCTAACAAACACTGGAAGTCAATAGTCTCACAAACTGTTTCCACAAATACACACCCAGAACCTCTCAACCAGGTCAAACCACATCCAGGTCTTCATTCAGCACTGAAAAAAGCCTACTTTAAACATACTTGATTTAAATGTATACATACATTAAACATTGACATAATTAATAATGTGTAAGTGCTTAATTATGTTAATTAAAGCTGACGTAACATACTTCATATATATTATATATGACTCATACACACATGTGAGTCATATAACTCCACACCTTTATTTTTCGGTGATGTCGCTCAGACACGTCGATGTGGTTTAGAGCGCAGAGTGACTCACTAACAGCTATAAAAACTTCTCTATAAAAACAACGAGCAACCAATTAAGGCCACCAGAATCCCTTCTTTTCTGAGCACACGTTCCACACAAGATGACCACAGACGAGGCTCCGAGCTTGTTTCTACACTCACTGTCCATTTAATCAGCTCCACTGACCATATAGGAGCACTCTGTAGTTCTACAGTTACAGACTGTAGTCCATCTGGACCCTCACAGAGCAGGTCCTATTTGGGTGGTGGGTCATTCTCAGCACTGCAGTAACACTGACATGGTGGTGGTGTGTTAGTGTGTGTTGCACTGGTCTGAGTGGATCACAGCAGCACAGCAGCACAGCACAGCAGCACAGCAGTGCTGGAGTTTTAAACACGTCAGTGTTGCTGCTGGACTGAGAACCAAAAACATCCGGCCAACAGCGTCCTGTGGGCAGCGTCCTGTGACCACTGATGAAGGACTAGAGGATGACCAACACAAACTGTGCAGCAGCAGATGAGCTATCGTCTCTGACTTTACACCTACAAGGTGGACTGACAAGGTAGGAGTGTCTAATAGAGTGGACAGTGAGTGGACACAGTGTTTAAAAACTCCAGCAGCACTGCTGTGTCTGATCCACTCAGACCAGCACAACACACACTAACACACCCCCACCACAGCAGAGTTACTGCAGTGCTGAGAATGATCCACCACCCAAATAGTACCTGCTCTGTGAGGGTCCATGGGGGTCCTGACCACTGAAGAACAGGGTGCAGAGAAACAGATGGACTACAGTCTGTAACTGTAGAACTACAGAGTGGAACTATGTGGTCAGTGGAGCTGATAAAGTGGACAGTGAGGGCAGAAACAAGGAGGTGTGTGTTTGAACCTAAACATACATGTGAAGAGATGAATCAGTTCCACCTCAGTAACTGCGTTATGTGGACGGTAGCAATGTTTTATTTTTTCTAAACATGTTTATGTAGCTTATTGACGTATTTGAAGCAAAACATTCTGGCACATATTTGCGGAAACAGTTTTGGTGACTATTTACTCTCAGTGTCTGTTAGCACTCTTAGCCTGGCAGCTCCAGTTCCAAGGAAAACTTGGACGCCTAACATGTCTTAGCTGATCACACACACACACACACACACACACACAGACACACACACACACACACACAGACACACACACACAGACACACACACACACACACACACACACACACAGACACACACACAGACACACACACACACACACACACACACACACAGACACACACACACACACACACACACAGACACACACACACACACACACACACACACACAGACACACAGACACACAGACACACACACACACAAACCTCATTTCGTAGCTGTTCCTCTGCTTTGTTTCGGTTGACGTTTTTGCAGTACCATCTGAAACACAGCCGCTCAGTTACTGTTTATTCCTCAGCAGCACTAAAGTGAACAGTTACAGTCTAATTAAACATCTGAACTGTAAACTTACACAAACTGTTCAAGGTTGTCCGGCTGCTTCGGGGTCACGTAGTTGCTGGGAATGTAGCCCTCCTTCCTGAACACACACACACACACACACACACACACACACTTAACCACCCACCCTGTCACTGCTCAACATGTACAAAGCTAAAAGAATGGAATTTACAATGAACTTCAAAACAGCACATTTTCTCATATTTACGGTGAGACAGAAGCTTCTCTGTAAATAATAACTATAATAAGTGTTTATATTCATAGCCAGCTAACTATTCTCCCTAAACTAGGCTAGCTAGCTAATTAGCTAGTTCATTACTTGCCACAATGTGTTTGTGGTTATTTACTGACATCACCACACTCTGAGAAACGCAGTGGTGAGCGAGGCTGAGCCTTCAGTCCAGGCTTTCAGTTTTACTCACATTTTCAGTGCATCAGCATTGAGAACCCCATATAAAACCACACACACAGAACAGTTTCAACACACTGTTGAGTCCTACGGAAAAAACAGGCCTCCCTCACGAACAGGTGGACAGGAAATAGAGCAGACCACCAAATAGGTGTTCCTAATGAAGTGGCCAGTGAGTGGAAGCACAAGGAAGATGTTTCTATTGAAGTGGTCAGTGTGTGAAAGCACAAGGGGATGTTTCTAGTAAAGTGGCCAGTGAGTGGAACAAAATCGGAAGTGTTTCTATTAAAGTGGCCACTTAGCGGAACAACATCTAATAAAGTGGCCAGTGAGTGGAAGTAGAAGGCAGGTGTTTCTAATAAAGTGGCCAGTGAGTGGAAGTAGAAGGCAGGTGTTTCTAATAAAGTGGCCAGTGAGTGGAGGTAGAAGGCAGGTGTTTCTAATAAAGTGGCCAGTGAGTGGAAGCACAAGGCAGGTGTTTCTAATAAAGTGGCCAGTGAGTGGAAGCACAATGGGGTGTTTCTAATAAAGTGGCCAGTGAATGGAAGTACAAGGTAGGTGTTTCTAATAAAGTGGCCAGTGAGTGGAAACACAAGGTAGGTGTTTCTAATAAAGTGGCCACTGAGTGGAAGTACGTTTTCAAGCCTCTTTTTCAAATGAAATAGTAGTTTTTACAAAAATGAATTTTCACCCTTTTCCTGATATCATACCATTGCACCCAGATACTCAAACTAACCTTGCTATATAAAGAAAAGGTCATATTATAATGATAATTTCAGAGGAAGCGCTGAACTTGACCACGAGGTCACCTCATGCTTCTGCTGTCTAGTATCAAACCCAGTTATAACCACAGTCCGTTTAACCCTGTTCTTATTTAACCTGTAAACTGCTGTGCTGTTGTGTAGTGTGAAATTACGTGTGTAGATGGGAAACAGCTGTGCTCTGCAGTAACAGCTGGATAATAAGCTCGGTCTCGTACCCGTATTTGTTGCGTGCTTTGTACCAGTTGACATCACACTTCTCGACGATGACGTACTCCTCCCCCCGGCGGACGGTCAGGTCCTGACTCTCCGCTCCCTCAAAGTCATACAGAGCGATAACCACTTCCTCCTGTGGTTCTGCTTCCTGTGCTCCTGGAGCTCCCTGCTCTGGGGGCGGCGGTGGGGGAGGACGGCGAGACTGCAGGGGTCAGAGGAGTCAAACAGCTCATTACATATTCCATGTTATCATATAACAGCTCATATTAACAGCACACAGAGTTACAGCAGTTTCTGTAACAATCCTCCACATTCCTTAAAAAAATCAGTCCCAATTCAAAATGCAATAAACGCTCAATAAATGAACTTTTAATTAATGAATACAACATTAAATCAGATTTTAAGCTGGTTGCTGTGATCCAGAGCGACTTCTAGAGATAGAAGTGCTTCTCAAATTTTTAGAAAATGTGTTTGAGGAACTCACCTTGGACTCGTCACCAGGAATCGGGGGCAGCGGTTTCCGGGTAACTGAAAAAAAAGCACAGTTATACCATGTGTATGTGTGTGTGTGTGTGTGTGTGTGTGTGTGTGTGTGTGTGTATGCGTGTGCTAAATAAGGTGTGTGTGTGACAGAAGCGGTTTTTCTGAAATTGAAACAAATATTATAATGTGGCCACTTCATTAGAAACCTCTATCTTGCATCTACACTCATTAGTCACTTACTTGGAAACACCTGCCATGTAGAGTCATATGCAAAGGTTTGTGCAGCCGCAGGCGTATGACCTGTTACTGATTTTCTAAATGAAAATTATTTAACAAATCATCTACACAGAACACACGACTACACACACCTGTTTCCTCGTTGAGTTTTAGAACTGGAAAAAGCATTAAACAAAAATATAAAAAGTGCCAGTACAAGGTAGGTGTTTCTAATAAAGTGGCCAGTGAGTGGAAGTACAAGGTAGATGTTTCTGATAAAGTGGCCAGTGAGTGGAAGTACAAGGTAGATGTTTCTGATAAAGTGGCCAGTGAGTGGAAGTACAAGGTAGATGTTTCTGATAAAGTGGCCAGTGAATGTATACTCTGTGTGTGTGTGTGTGTGTTCATTCTCTCACTGTCTCCAAACAGGTTGTACTCCTCACAGCCCGGAGCCAGTTTATCTGCCTGACCGCAGCACAGCCAGCCGCCCTCCTGCCAGAACTGAGGGTGGAACTTCGCCACGATATGAGGGTTATTCCTGATCTCTGCCACACACAAACACACACACACACATTGGAATATGTCAATTTGTAGAAGTAGACTGTGGGCGGAGCCTGGGCCAGGGTAGTGTGTAGAGCCTCTCTGTGGGTGAAGCCCTGGCCCAGGTGAGTGTGTGGAGCTTTTCTTTGGACGGAGCCTGGCCCAAGTGAGTGTGTGAAGCCTCTCTTTGGGCAGAATCTGGCCCAGGTGAGTGTGTGGAGCCTCTCTGTGGGTGGAGCCTGTCCCAGGTGAGTGTGTGGAGCCTCTCTGTGGGCGGAGCCTGGGCCAGGTGAGTGTGTTTAGCTGCTTTGGACCATTTCTAGAAAGAATATATGATATAATATCACTTGAAATAATATTGCGAGTCTCTCCATTGTCGGTGTCTTGTTGGCCGTCGGTTCACCACAAATGCTGCACTTTGATAAAAGGTTTGAGCCCCCGGTCCAGGAGAATGAGATGACTTTCGCCTCTGGATTTGGCTTTTGGAGAGCAGCTTCAAATAATTGCATAATTCAAGAAACATGCATTGATAGAATTCTACAGCAGGGCTGTCCAAAGTTGGCTTGTGAGAGTGTTTGATTTGGCCCACCACATCCCCTCCGACCCAATGAGAGAACAAACAAATGTATAAAATGTCCTTTTTACTCTGTGTTTAGCAACAAAATATAATGTAATGTTTACAACACATTATGGCTGGGCAATATGACAACATATATATCGTTATCAGGATAAATTATGTCACGATACAATATATAGTGAAAATTTCTTGCATTGCAATATCATAGTTCTGCCATATCGCCCAGCTTTAACCTTTACCTTTCTACTTCTTTACTTGTATTTACTGTCTTGTTGGCCCTCGGTTCACCACAAACGCTTTGACGAAAAGTTTGCCCCCCCAGTGCTGGGTCGGTGGGTGTGCCCCCCTCATAGCTCAGTATTCTGGAGATGCTTCTTCAGCTTTCCTTCCCCTTTCAGTTTCCTAATTTAGTTCTTCTTCTTTCCAGCGACTGATCACAGCGAGACCACATGACGGATCGTGTGTAATCTTCTTCAGAGCTGCTCCAGACGTGCGTGTGCCCCTCCTTTTCTCGTTAAATAGACGTGCAGTCACACACTGCTTGAGAGTGACCAAAGACAGATGAGTGACCGATGAAGGTCTGGATTTTGGTGGGTGGAGGGACAGGGTGGGTCCTTTAGGGCGGATTCTCAGCAGCCGAGCCATAAGTCACAGGTTTCCTGCTAGTGACCCGTTACTGCATGACCTCATCACGGCCACAAACCAATCACATATCACTCATCGGCCCACTCAGCACACTATACCACAGTGTGTGTGTGTGTTTGTGTGTGTGTGTTTGTGTGTGTGTGTGTGTGTGTGTGTGTGTGTGTGTGTGTGTGTGCGGGAACTGACCTTCCTTCAAGTTCTGCACCCACACGGTCCTGCTCTCATTACTAGGAGCAAATATATACAGAGTGGTTGAGTCATATACGACCTACAGAGAGAGAGAGAGAGGTAAAGGGTTGAGATGAGAGAGACAGTCGTTGTTGCTCTGTTTTTGATGTTGATCTTGATGTTGATCAGTATTCTTATCATCATTAACATAAACTCTAAAACTCTCATTACGGCTGCTAATTATATTCAGCTTTAAACGGAACTGAGCTTCAGCAACAGCGTCTGCACTTTAGACAGTCATAAAGATAAAGAAACCTCATACAGAACTGAGACAGAGAGAGAGACAGAGAGGGAGAGAGAGAGAATGAGAAAAGAGAGAGGGAGAGAGGGAGACAGAGAGAGAGACAATGAGAAATGAGAGAGGGAGAGAGAGTGAATGAGAAAAGAGAGAAGGAGAGAGAGAGAGAGAGAGAGAATGAGAAAAGAGAGAGAGAGAAAAGAGAGAAAAGAGAGGGAGAGAGAGAGAATGAGAAAAAAGAAGGAGAGAGAGAATGAGAAAAGAGAGAGAGAGAGAGAGAGAGAGAGAGAGAGAGAGAGAGAGAATGAGAAAAGAGAGAAGGAGAGAGAGAGGGAGACAGAGAGAGAGAGACAATGCGAAAAGAGAGTGGGATAAGGAGAGAGGGAGAGAGAATGAGAAAAGAAAGAGAAAAGAGAGAGACAATGAGAAAAGACAGAGGGAGAGAGAGAGAGAGAAAGAAAAGAGAGACAATAAGAGAGAGGGAGAGTGAAAAGAGAGAGAGAGAATGAGAAAAGAGAGAGAATGAAAAAAGAGAGAGGAAAAAAGAGACAGAAGAGAGAGAGAGAATGACAAAAGGGAGGGAGAGAGAGAGAGAATGGGAAAAGAAAGAGAGAAGAGAGAGAATAAGAAAAGAGAGTGGGAGAGAGAGAAAAGAGAGAGAGGCAGTGAGAGAGAGACAATGAGAAAGAGAGAAAGAGAGAGAGAGAGAGGGAGAGTGAGAAAAGAAAGAGAATGAGAAAAGAGATGGAGAGAGAGAGGGAGGATAAGGTTATAAAGAGAGAGAGAGAGAAATGAGAGAGAGACATAAGGTTTGTAAAGAGAGGTAGAGAGACAGAGAAGAAGACAGACAGAGAGACAGAGAGAGAGAGAGAGAGAGAGAGAGAGAGGATAAGGTTATAAAGAGAGAGAGCGAGAAACCAGATGAGAGAGAGACACAAGGTTTGTAAAGAGAGGTAGAGAGAGAGAGAGAGAGAGAGAGAGAGAGGAGAGAGAGAGAGTTCATGGTCACACAGCAGGTTTTCACTGTTTTTAAGAGTTTTTCCTGGGCATTGTGGGTAATGGAGTGTGAAGGTATTTACCTGGAAGGGGTATTTGTTCTGGCAGGGTATGACCACACCTCCATTCTTCACAATCTCCACACACTTGACCCGCTGCAGCTCGATACAGCCCTTCCTGAACTTCTTCTGCACACACACACACACACACACACACACACACACACACACACACACATTTACCACTGACCACTGACCACAGGCGCTGTTTGTGTTAAAGGTGGAGCTGTGTGTGCCTGTTTTTCACTGGTGTTCACTGTTCTGAGACTCATGTGAGCATGTAGAGCTGCTCTGTGGGTGGAGCCTGGCCCAGGTGAGCATGTAGAGCTGCTCTGTTTGGGGGAGCCTGGCCCAGGTGAGCATGTAGAGCTGCTCTGTAGGCGGAGCCTGGCTCAGGTGAGTGTGTAGAGCTGCTCTAAGGGTGGAACCTGGCTCAAGTGAGTGTGTAGAGCGGCTTTGTGGGTGGAACCTGGCTCAGGTGAACACATAGAGCTGCTCTGTGGGTGAAGCCTCGCTCAGGTGAGTGTGTAGAGCTGCTTTGTGTGTGAAGCCTCGCTCAGGTGAGTGTGTAGAGCTGCTCTGTGGGTGAAGCCTCGCTCAGGTGAGCGTGTAGAGCTGCTCTGTAGGCGGAACCTCACTCAGGTGACTGCGTGGAGCCACATGAGTGATGAGTGTGTGAATTTCACGTGTTGTATGTTTTGGTGCTATTTTGTATTTTTAGTTTAATAAATATTGAGAGTTTCTAAGAAAACATAAAAGCCTAGAACAAAAAGAAAAGTGATGCCGGTCAATGAAAATACTCCAGGATGGTCCAGGAAAAATCCTGGACAGGTGGCAACCCTACACAGTATGTAAGTAAAACAAAAGAAATCATACACTTCCGGTGTTCAAAGGCGATTGCTAAGATTAAAAATTGCATAATTGAGTGGTTAAGATGTAAACAGAGCGGGTCAGAGTGGTTCAGAGCGGTTCAGAGTGGTTTGGTGTGAAACGCTCTGTTCTAGATAAACTTACCGAGTCAGAACTGTTCACAGTGGTGGTGATAGGAACCAGACGTCCACCTCTAAAAGCTCCCTCACAGAAAGTTCCTACAGTAAATGGTTATGAATTCACTGCCTGATGACTGAGACACTGTTTAATGATAGTTTAGAGAACTTGAACTCCGTTCATGGTGGAGGGATACATGCAGGGCGCTGTGAGGCAAAATAGTCCCCAAAGAAAACTTATTATTCCAGATTTTCCACTATTTTCCATCATCAACATTCATATAAACTCAGAAGACAAAGGCAAAATAGTTCCCAAAGAAAACTTTGGTGGAATTCCCCTTTAATAAGAAACAGGGCCTCCAGCGTTCCACAGCGCCCTGCTTTCCTTTGTGTTCTCTGTGTCTGATTGGTGGAGTTCCCTCTTTTTAGATTGCACAGAACGTGTTGATTTAAACAGGGGTAAAGAGCAGCAGTCCATGCTCACCTCAGGCCGTCCCTCGTAGTAGGACAGTCTGGTCTTGGTGAGGACGAACACTCTCTCTTTATAGTTCAGCGGAGACGTTCTCTTCTTCTGCTGCGAGCGCTTGATCAGAGTTTCCTCCAGAATGGCTGTGGAACTCATCTCCGAGCTCTACCACCGCCGAGAACTGCCATCTACCTCACACACGCTCACCACACACACATGTACACAGCCTGTGGGCAGAGGACACACACACACACACACACACACACACACACAGACAGTCATATATGGGCATAAACGAACTGGACACTTTATCAGAAACCCCTGCATTACAGCTCCACCTTGCCTTCATAATGCAGGGGTCTCTGACACATCACAACAGGAGGACACTCTGTACACAATATTCACCAAATAAACTCACCACAGCAACAAAAACACATTTCCTGTCTTCATAGACACAACTTACATACTGTAAACCATAAAACACAATAAACAAGTCCTGTAATAAGGAGTATAACTGACATACTGAGATTTAGCTGACTGTCAGATTAATAATCTGATAACTGCAGAAAATCAGAATGTGTCAGTAACTGGTTCAGTGTGTTTACACTTCATAATCTGATAACTGCAGAAAATCTGATGGTGTCAGTAACTGGTTCAGTGTGTTTACACTTCATAATCTGATAACTGCAGAAAATCAGAATGTGTCAGTAACTGGTTCAGTGTGTTTACACTTAATAATCTGATAACTGCAGAAAATCTGATGGTGTCAGTAACTGGTTCAGTATGTTTTCATGCTCTTTCGTAATCAGATAATGGGGAAACTCTGGCTGTACATGAGTCAGACATTAATCAGATTTCTGCTTTACAACCAGTCAATAAACTCACAGAATAAGACGTGATATAAACCTAATGTAAAACTCAGACGTTGCGCAGTGGCTTTTTTTAGGCATCAAGTCACTTTAGAACATAACGATCTAGATTCATTTGCATCATCTAGAAGATGAAGAATATTTAAACCCTTCATTTGGTCGAGCGTGTATTCGGTTCTGCGTCACTCTAAAAGTGCTGTGTTGGTCTCGCGGGTGCTGCTGTGTTAAACGCTGCTCGCTGTTTCCGGGACGGCGCTCTGTTTTCGCACATGCTCAGACTGAGAGAAACGAAAGAAATCAGAGTGAGAGTTTACAGCACTGAGAAACCCCATTACTGAGCGTGAATCCAGCTTCTTTATCAGATTTATTGATCAGATTTAGAAGCCCTAATCTAAGAAATCAGACTTTAATAATCAGATAAATGCAGTAATGCGTTTAATCAGAGATTAATAAAGCTGTGCTCTGTAAGAGTCTTGTGTTAAAACTGAAATAAAAGCCATTACTGAGTGAGGAGAATAAAAACAGGCTAAAACATGGTGCTGCTGCTGCGAGTCGCCCACTAAAGCCTGAATTGATCATTTAAAGTCAGAGGCATTGAGTTTTTCACACCACGTCGTACGTCTTTACGTATTAACATCACACACAGCCTGAAAAAGAAGGTCCGGCTCGATGTTTAGGTCTTAAATGGTCTTAAAATCAGCATCATACTGATGAAGATGTGACCGAGGCACAGCCTCCAAATCCCCCCATCCTACAGTGTGGCTTTAAAGCGATGTCTGCGTTAGCTAGTTGTAATTAGTTTAGACATGACTAACTAAAACTAACCCTGCTAGAAAAAAACAGCACAAGCCAGGATGGCTGGTCACCAGCGAAACCAGTATATCGCCACTGTCGGACCAAAACCTCGTATCTCCAAAATGGTAACTTTACGGGAGAAGGAAAAAACATACCCTCCTTTTAATGTAAGTCAATGGAACCAGACATTTTCTCAAGTAACTTTGAGCCGCTTGTTTTGGTCCATTCATCGAGAAATTTACGCACAACGTAAAGGACAGTGGGTATTTTTAAAATTAGGTAAAAAACTCAAAAACAACCAAAATGGAGATAAGACAGCAGCGCTATGCTGGTACGCTGGTCAACCAGGATGACCATGCTGGGTGCCTAGCATAAACCAACACCAGACCTGCACAAAGACCATCATGAACCAGTATAAACCAGCTTATACTGGTCTGTGATGTTTTTTAGTCAAAACCTACAAGCCGGTACAAGCCGGTCCTGTGTACTTTTTTCAGATCTGAAGCGAGAGCGGAGCTCGAGCTCGATGAAAGTGCTGTTTATCTGGAGGAGGGGTTGGTTTTGGTGGTCTACCAGGCCTTTCGGGTGGTTGTTAGGCGCCTCGTTTTCTCTCTAGCTTTTAATCCGTTTTTTAAAGTTTTGGACGCTCTCTTTGACTTTCTCCTCACCTCCTGCGATCAGACTTATCTTGCATCTAACCTCCTCAGAAATACCTCCGGAAAAAGAACGAATAACTCAACCTTGACTGGAAACTACAGACTGTACTTTACTGTAAAAGAAGTGAAAGAAAAACAGCAGACGCGTCTCCCTGTGGTTTTCACGCTGCTGTGACAGCAACTGGAAACTTCAGCAGACTCGGTTCAGGCAGGTCTGTAGAGAAAGCTGAGCTGCAGGTTCTCTTTAAGCCCCGTTCTGTGAGGCTGAGGAGCTTCAGAAGGCGCGCCGATTGGTCCAGCGTGGGAATGATGTGCATAAACGTTCCAAAACCGTTAGGAAAACAGTCGAGTTTGAATTTTTAAATCGCCAACCGTCCCAGCCAACGGTCTACTGTGACATTTAAAACGTCCCAACGTTCTAAAACGGTCTGGTCTCGCGAGCTGCCTGAGGCGTAGAACACTGGATGATTTTGAATTTAAAACCTTAGCCGTTATTCTAACCGTCGTTTTTTCAGTCAGTTTTTCAGTTTTCAACACAAGGCTAGAGTTCGAATTTCCCGTTCCACCTTAAATGGTGCAGCAGTTACATTGTGGCGCCTGAGGCGCCACAATGTAACTGCTGCACCATTTAAGGTGGAACGGGAAATTCGAATAAGACGCGGCTAAGAAACAGTATAAAACACGTTTTCAGGGCTGTTTATTACCTGTGTCCAGTACCTGCAGGTGAGGAGAGGGGTCCACTCCGGCGTCCACTCCGTCTTCTCACACAGAAACATACACGAGCTGCTCCATGACCAGGAAACATCTACTGACCGCAGCTCTCAGCGCTCACACAGGCGTTCATCCAGGAAGTCCCTGCGGTCTGCGAGTGACGTCCCACCGCACTGACTCTGCTTTGACTAGCAAATGTGAGGCTCTCTCTCTCTCTCTCTCTCTCTCTCTTTCTCTCTTTTTCTTTTTTCGTTCTTTCTCTCGCTGATGGTGCAGCTTCTTTCCTTCCTTCCTCTTCCTCCCCGCCGGGGGCAGTACTTTCTTTCACTCGTGTTCTCGTTCAGACCTAAAGCAGCAGTTTGGTGGAAAAAAATCCAAATTTCACAACTTCCTCCAGAATCTAAAGTCATTTTTATGTTTTTTCTGTCTTCTGTTTGTTAATACAAACCGCAATTCAGTGATTAGCCAACGCCGTCTGACCTGTACGCTCTTAAAAAGATGGTTCTGCAAGGGTTCTGTAGCAGGAGGAAACGCTCAAATGGTTCTTCGCATGGTGAAAAGGCTCTGTATAGCACCTAAAGGCATTCTTATATTGCTACAAGCTTGACATTGTAACCATTTTTGGCACTATGTAGAACCATTTTCAAAAAGGTTCTATGTAGAACCATATACAACATGTTCTCTGTAAGTCTGAAGGACCATTTCACCAGGCGAAGAGCCATTTAAGCGTGTAAATCGTTCTCTGAGGGTTCATGGTTCCATAGAACCATTCCCTTTATTAAAGAACTCTTGGAGAACCATCTTTTTAAAGTGCATATAGAACCATTTTCAGAAATTTTCTAGATAGAACCATATGGAACACATTCTCAATCAATCACAAGAACCATTTCGCCATGCAGACAACCATGTAAGCATTCAAATGGTTCTCTGAGTGTTCATGGTTCTACAGAACCATTCTCTTTACTAAAGAACCCTTGAAGAACCATCTTTTTCAAAAGCTTACATAGTATGATTTTCCAAAAGGTTCCATATAGAACCATATACAACACATTCTCGCACAATCTGAAGAACCATTTAAGCATGCAAATAGTTTTCTGATTGTTCATAGTTCTATGGAACCGTTCCCTTTACTAAAGAACTATCTTTTTAAATAGTGTATATAGAACCATTTTCAGAAAGGTTGTATGTAGAACCATATACAACACATTCTTCATCAATCGGAAGAACAATTTCGCCATGCAGAGAACCATCTAAGCATGCAAATGGTTCTCTGAGTGTTCATGGTCCTACAGAACCATTCTCTTTACTAAAGAACCCTTGAAGAACCATCTTTTTCAAAAGCTTACACAGTATGATTTTCCAAAAGGTTCCATATAGATCCATATTCAACACATTCTCACACAATCTGAAGAACCATTTAAGCATGCAAATGGTTTTCTGATTGTTCATGGTTCTATACAAAACAAATTCCTTTACTAAAGAACCCTTGAAGAACTATCTTTTTAGAAAGTATTTAGAACCATTTTCAGAAAGGTTGTATGTAGAACTATATACAACACATTCTTCATCAATCGGAAGAACAATTTTGCCATGCAGAGAACCATCTAAGCATGCAAATGGTTCTCTGAGTGTTCATGGTCCTACAGAACCATTCTCTTTACTAAAGAACCCTTGAAGAACCATCTTTTTCAAAAGCTTACATAGCATGGTTTTCAAAAAGGTTCTATATGGAATCATATTCAACACATTCTCACTCAATTTGAAGAACCACTTAAGCATGCAAATGGTTTTCTGATTGTGGTTCTATATAGAACTATTCTCTTTATTAAGGAGCCCTTGAAGAACCATCTTTTTAAAAAGTATATAGAACCATTTTCACAAAGGTTCTATGTAGAGCCATACGTCACATTCTTGCTCAATCTGAAGAACTATTTTACCATGCAAAGAAACATTTAAGCATGAAACGGTTCTCTGAGTGTTCACGGTTCTATAGAACCACTGCCTTTACTAAAGAACCCTTGAACCATTTTTAAGAGTGTATTTAGAATCATTTTCAAAAAGGTTCTATATAGAACTGTATACAACACATTCTACATATGCAACAAATTCTACAAATTTTCTACAATTAAATCATGGAAAAACTGAAATATTGATCGTTGGTAAAGAAACTCAGAGACAAATGATTTATGAGAAAGTTGGTTCTTTAGCTTCATAAACCAAACCTGCAGTAGAAACCTTAGTGTGATCCTAGACTCTGAGCTCTGTTTAATCTGCATGTAAACACTGAAGTTTGGCCTTTTCTCTCTCAGAGCGACGCAGAGAAACTCATTCATGTATTTGTTATAGAGATAGAGAGCTTCCTCACAGGCTGCATCACTGTCTGCTACAGCAGCTGCACTGCCTGTGACCGCAAGGCCCTTAAAGGAGTGGTGGGGACAGCAGAAGCCATCATAGGCAACAGACTACCAGCCTTAGAGGTTGTCTACCAGTCCCGCTGCCTCAGGAAGACCAAAAAGATCCGGTCAGACAGCGTCACCCAGCACACGGCCTGTTCACCATCCTGCCATCAGGCAGGAGATTTCGTAGCATACAGGCTAGACAACCCGGCTAATGAACAGTTTCTACCCACAGGCTGTCAGGCTTCTGAACAAGCTGTGAAGCTGTGGGTCCTTCACCAACTACCATCTCACTCAGTCACTCTGTCAGTATTATTATTACATCATGTCGTCTCTGCTATGGACAATAACACCTTAACACTAAGCCACTTTAAGAACAATAACAGTCACTTAGTCACTTTAAAATGTATATTGTCTGTATATTTGTGTACATTTCTCTATATTTGTGTATATTTTTATCTGTATTTTCTCTATATTTTGTGTATATTTAATATATTTCAGTTAGTTTTTCTTGTAATTTTATTTTTACTTATTTACTTTCTGTAGAGTGTTTGTCCGAGCCTCACCACAAGCATTTCAATGCATAAATGTCCTGGCATGTTGTGCAAATGACAAATAAACTTGAAACTGAAACTACAGCAGAGTTGATCACTGTAATGGTCTTCTGACTGGACTTCCTAAGAAAACAATACATCCTTTACAACTTGTACAAAATACAGCAGCATCCTAACAAAAACACCACAGAGAGATCAGATCAGTCCTGTTTAATAGAGCTGCACTGGCTGCCTGGATCATTCAGGATACATTTTAAAGCTCTGCTACTAGTTTTTAAGGGTCTAAATGACCTTAAAGCACCTCTTACATCAGAGTGTCTGTCTGTTTATGTTCCGGCACGCAATCTAAGATCTGCAGATAGTGGCCTTCTACAGATACGCTCTGTAAAATACAGAAAACGTGTAGAGACTCTTTCAGTTATTCTGCTTCTAAACGGTGGAGCTCAATTCCACCTTTTATTAGACAGTCGAGCTCAGAGCTCACTTTAAAGAAGCATCTAAAAACGAATCTCCTTAACTCAGCATTTAATTAAAACTCTACGTCTCGTGGTTTTTATCTTCTAATTTGATCTGTTTCATTTTCTCCTGAATCTAAATACTAATGATTTCTTGTATGTGTTTTATCACCTGTCTGTAAAGCACTCTGAGCTGCCACCGGCATGAAAAGTGCTATATAAATAAAATTATTATTGTTATTGTTATTATTATTATTATTCTCACTGATTCTGAAGAACCATTTCACAAGGCAAAAGAACCGTTTAAGCATGCAGATGGTTCTCTGAGTGTTCTGTATAGAGCCATTACTTTTACTAAAGAACCCTTGAAGTCCCATCTTTTTAAAGAGTGTATAGAACCATTTTCAGAACGGTTCTATGTAGAACCATATACATCACATTCTTGCTCAATCTGAGAGCCATTTTACCAGGCAAAGAAACATTTAAGCGTGAAACAGTTCTCTGAGTGTTCATGGTTCTATAGAACTATTGTCTTTACTAAAGAACCCTTGAAGAACCTTTGTTTTGAAGAATTTATATAGAACCCATTTCAAAAAGGTTCTATGTAGAGCCATACACATCACATTATTGCTAGGGGAACCATTTTACCACACAAAGAACCATTTAAGCGTGAAATGGTTCTCTGAGTGTTCATGTTCTATAGATCCATTGTCATTAAGAAAGGGCCATTGAAGAACCATCTTTTTCATGAGTGTATATAGAATGATTATCAAAAAGATTCCATATAGAACCATATAAAACACATTCTCACTCATTCTGAAGAACCATTTTAACAGGCAAAGAACCATTTATGCATGCTGAGTGTTCAAGGTTATATATAGAACCATTACTTTTACTAAAAAACCCTTGAAGACCCATCTTTTTAAAGAGTGTATAGAACCATTTTCAGAAAGGTTCTATGTAGAACCATATACGTCACATTCCTGCTCAATCTGAAGAACTATTTTCACCATGCAAAGAAGTATTTAAGCATGAAATGGTTTTCTGAGTGTTCATGGTTCTATAGAACCATTGTTTTTACTAAAGAACCCTTGAACTATTTTTTAAGAGAGTATAGAGAATCATTTTCAACAAGGTTATATGTAGAACCATATACTACACATTCACCATCAATCTAAGAACCATTTCACCGTGCAAAGAAACATTTAAGCATAAAGTGGTTCTCTGAATGTTCATGGATCTATAAAACCATTGTCATTACCAAAGAACCCTTAAAGAACCATTTTTTTCAAGAGAGTATATAGAATCATTTTTCTATATTGAACCTTATACAACACATTCTCCATCAATCTAAGAGCCATTTCACCATGCAGAGAACCATGTAAGCATGCAAATGGTTCTATACAGAGCTCATGGTTCTAAAGAGGACCATTCCTTTTAATAAAGAGTGTATTATATTCAAAGGAGCACAAAAACACAGTGTGTTGACCTTTTTCTTTTTGGGACAGGATCATGTTTTCCGCTGTGCTACATCTACTCCCCTTTCAGCGACACTTAAGTCATTCGGGGACTGAAGACACAAACCGAACCAGTTTCGGAAGCAGATTTTTTTCTCTACTCTTACCGTCATACAACTCAAAAACTGTGCACCCATTCAGGGCCTTCGTTGTCGGGAACTCCCTTGACATTAAAATCTCCTTTTCGAGCGATACCTGGACATGAATGCACAGTTTCCTGTTACAGGAATTATAAAATCAAATTTTGTGCCTCATATTTTCAGTGGGAGACAAAGCAGGTCAGTCTAGCAGCCATATCTTTGTAACACGTGCAGAATGAGGTTGTTGGACATCCCTGAAAAAGACGTCATCTAGAAGGTGGCATATAGCTCCAAAATATGTAACTGTATTTCAGACAGATGCTGGATTTTGAACTTTACACTGGTAACAATCTGTATGTTCCTTTTCTTCGGCCTGCAAAAAGATGGTCCTTCAGTAAAGACAATGGTCCTATATAGAACCATGAACACTCAAATAAACATTTGCATGCTTAAATGGTTCTTTGCATGGTGAAATAGTTCTTCAGATGGAGATTGTGTTGTTCATGGTCCTATATAACACCAAAAAGCGTTCTTCTGCTGTTACAGTGTCAAGCTTTAAACAATAGAAGAGCCCTTTCTGGTGCTACATAGAACCATTTTCAATAAGATTCTATGTCGAATCATATATAACATGTTCTCCAACTATCTGAAGAACAAATTCACCATGGAAAGCATTTAAGCATGCAAATGGGACATGATATCTGTTATTTACTATCTGAAAGATGGACTCGTCAGACCATCTGCAGACCATCAGTCCATTTCAGACAAGCTTTAGCCCAGAGAAGTTGGCGGTGTTTCTGGACATTGTTCCCCTGGACATGATACAGTCTTGACCTGCATTTGCAGGCTCAGTGATGGATGGTGTTTATTGAGAACAGTTTCTTAAAGTATTCCTGAGTCCATGTGGTAATATCATCACAGAAACATGCTGGTTTTCAGTGCAGTGCTGTCTGAGGGGTCAAAGGTCAGAGGCATTCAGTGTGGTTTTCTGCCTTTTCCTTTGCGCACAGAGATTTCTTCAGATTCTTTTCATGATATTATGCATTGTAGAGACTGAAATATCTAAAATTCTTGCAGTTGAGGAACCTTGTTACAACATGATTTAAAACAAACTAGTTTTAATGAATTGAAACAGATACAATGTGAATTGACATTCATAGTAGATAAAAATTTAAAATACCTGTCTGTAATATTTAGATTTAATCATCATGCTTGTTGTATTTAAGTTTCTACATATTGCTTATGCTCTTAATGCTCTTAATTCATTGTTATATTTTGGTTGGACACAAAAGTGTTAAATTTGTGAAATGTGATCTTGAAATCCAATCAGGATTGTTTTCTCTGTGGTATCCAGGTAGATACAGCAGAAAGTGTTAGGAGTGTTCCGGTTAGTTGTTATGAATGTTAATACAGCTCTATACAGGACTCTTTACTGAAAGAGTCACTGTAAAACTGATACATACAACCTCAGATATATAATAATGTCTGTTACAAGATTCAAATGTCTGTGTTTAATTTAGTACAGCCAAAAAATGTTTATGTGATTTGTTAGCTTAGCGATAACATACTACTAGAATCCCAAGTAGTTCCAGAAGTTCCAGCTTTAATAATCACTAGCCACGTTTATATTCAGCCTAATAAACCATTAATCATCCGACTAATTGCTCAATTGGAATAGAATACGTCCATGTAAATACTTCAATCAGAATAGTCTAGTCGGACTGAGGCCATTCTGAATACTATTTCTATCCAATTGAACGAGGTGGGTAATCCTGTAAATAATCCGTTAAATAGAAGAATAATATCCGTGTAAACGCCTGTATCTGATTACATTCCCTATCAGAAAGTTTAAGTCCATTCTGATCATGTTCGTCGCGTCGTAGTGAAAGTTTATACCGTTCAGCATGGCGGAGCAGAAACTGGTCTGCAGAGGAGACGAAGTTTATGCTCTGATCTTTAAAAGACGGCGGTGGGACGGACGTCCAGCTTATGTGTCTCAGAACACGACGTCTTCCTCTCGGCCTTCTTTAATAAGGACATGTGAAGGACGTTTTCCTGAGTCTGACATCATTTTAAAGCAGTTAAAAACACAAGCGCTGCTCACTGCTGCTCATCTCACTCTGACTGGACTCACGTGATGTTCACTGTCATGGTAACATCTACACTAAGTGGTTCTCCATGCATGTACATCATTTTGGATCTGATTACTTGTAGTGAGCATGTAAACAGAGATTCTCCATCAGACTGTTGAGTAGAGTGAGAATAAACACCTCAGTCTTAATCTATAATCGGAATGTGTTCAGTCGGATTGGCAAATGTTTTTGCATGTAAACACAGCCACTGAGTGCGTTTACATGCACTCAACAATCCAATCATGATCAGATTTCTGCAGTTATCTGATTCTGATTCAAATGGGTGTGTAAACAGCACACTCTGATTTCTTAGATCGGAGTAAGGTGTAGAAATCCGATTAAGAAATCTGACAAAGAGGCTTGATTTTAGCTCAGTAATCAAATTTCTCAAATCAGATTTCTCAGTCTGGGCATGTGCGAAAACAGACGGCGGTACCGGAAATAAGTGAACAGCGTCGCCGCCAGCAAAATTGTTGGAGCGACACTGAAACCAAATACATGCTTGACAAAATGAAAAGTGTAAAAACGTTACGTTTACGTCGCGTCTTCTTCTCTGAGTTTATTGGCTGGTTGTAAAGCAGAAATCTGATTACTGTCTGACTCATGTAGACCCAGAGTTTCCCCATTATCTGATTACTCAAGTGTATATAAACACAGATTACTGACAAAACCTGATTTTCTGCAGTTTATTATTAAGTTCATGTAGAAAACCTCAATGTGAAAGAAAGTAGATTGTAAGGAACAGAACAGAACAGAGACAAGACTGAATGGAAACTGAACGAAAGATAAATAAGAGGAAGAGCAGAGAAAAAGAAGATGAGCTAGAACCCGATGCTGATAATAAACAGTCAGATTGCTGTGGCTGTGACCAGAACGGAGTTACTGAAATAAGGGCAACAGTGAAGAAGCTGTTTAATGCAGAACTGAACCACAGACACCCAAACACACATCGGCCACACAACGCAGACGCAAAGAGGCACAAACCAGGTCTCAGGCTGCGGAGTGGGGCTGAAATCTGAGAAAAGGAAGACTATAAAAAGGAACGGGGATTTTGTTTAGCACCCACATGTTGCCTGGAACACATCACTTCTCTAAACTGGGTCACCGTGTTACCATAAGGCCCACGGGGTCAAAAGGTCGCCACCAGGCTGTAATGCAGTTCTGCATGAAAGGTAAATGTTTATCTGGGCAGCTTTCACCAGAGAAACGCTGTGTAACGTCGGAATAAAGCACTGATCCAGCGCAGGCCGCGTGTTATAGAGGTTACATGGTTAAAAGGTGTTACACACAACATGAAGTGGAATAAAATCACTGTAACACACGGCCCACTGTCGAATGCGTCCTTTAAAAAAAAATAGCCACAAGATATGATACATATATAACTATTTAATTTACTATTAATAGTAATAGCAATAGACAGTTTTTACACCAAGCAGTGTGGTTTGTACATGGCAGACTGTAGGGCCAAGCAGCATAACACGTCCTTATCAGTGGTTGCTCAGCAACATGTTTCTTTACATATCTGCATAAGTCATCTTTGGTTTTTAATAACATGTTGCATCAGACAATCAGATGTCAACCAGGAACTATCCATTCATTTACTGTAAATACAACCCCACTTCCAAAAAAGTTGGGACGCTGTGCAGAATGTAAATGACAATAGGATGCAATGATATGCAAATCATGTAAACCACATTTTTAAAGGCAAATACTACAAAGACAACAGATCAAATGTTGAAACTGAGAAATTTGATTGTTTCTTGAAAAATATTTGCCCATTTTGAATTTGATGCCAACAACACGTTCCAAAAAAGTTGGACGGGGGCCTGTTTACCACTGTGTTTCATCACCTCTTCTTTAACAGCACTCTGTAAGTGTTTGTGAACTGAGGAGACACTGCTGTAGTTCTGAAAGTGAAATGTTTTCCTGTTCTTGTTTGATACAGGATTTCAGCTGATCATCAGTTCAGGGGCTCATTTGTCATATTTTTCATTTCATAATGCGTCAGTGGTGACAGGTCTGGACTGCAGGCAGGTCAGTTTAGCACCTGGATTCTTTTATTACAGAGCAATGCTGCTGTAATACATGCAGAATGTGGTTTAGCATTGTCTTGCTAAATAATCAAGGCCTTCCCTGAAAAAGACGTCGTCTGGATGGCAGCATATGTTGCCAAAACATGTATATATCATTCAGCATTAATGGTGCTTCACAGATGTGCACGTCACCCATGCCATGTGCACTAATGCCCCCTATACCATCATGAACACTGGCTTTTGAACTGTGCACTGATAACAAGCTGAGTGGTCTTTAGCCTGGAGGACACAGTGTCCATGATTTCCACAAAGAAGTTCAAATGTTGATTCGTCAGACTACATGTTTTTTTCAGCATTGCACAACTTTACCAGTCTTTTGTTCCCCCGTCCCAACTTTTTTGGAATATGTTGTTGGCATCAAATTCAAAATGGTCATATATTTAAAAAAAAATACAATTTCTCAGTTTCAACATTTAAAATGTGGTCTTTGTACTGTTTTCAATTAAATATAGGGTTTAAATGATTTGCACATCATTGCATTTGTTTTTATTTACATTTTGCACATCCCAACTTTTTTGAAAATGGGGTTGTACAAATAAACATTAATACAGTAAAAAAAACCTAATAAAGAGATAGATTAACTGATTTAACTAAAAGAAGGATTGACTAAACTGATTTGACTTAATGAAGGATTGATTAAACTGATTTGACTTAAGTAAGGATTAATTGAACTGATTTAACTTAATAAAGGATTGATTAAACTGATTTGACTTAATGAAGGATTAATTAAACTGATTTAACTTAATGAAGGATTAATTAAACTGATTTGACTTAATGAAGGATGGATTCAACTGATTCAGCTTACTAAACGGTTAATTAAACTGATATAACTTAATGAAAGATTAATTAATAATTTAAGTTAATAAACAGTTGATTAAACAACAGAATGAAAGATTGATGAATTTGTTTAACTTGAAGGATTGATTAAACTGATTAAACTGATCAGATATTGATTAGGGCTCGGAATTCTGGGAACACACTGATGGACAGACAGATCGACTGCCCATCTGTGTGTATCCTGTATGAAGTGGACTGAGGCTTCAGCTGCTAAACATCAATGTAATGTCTACAGATGGAGCTTCACTGC
The DNA here is from genome assembly GCF_904425465.1 of Colossoma macropomum. NCBI lineage: Eukaryota > Metazoa > Chordata > Actinopteri > Characiformes > Serrasalmidae > Colossoma > Colossoma macropomum. The sequence continues at coordinate 46,289 of NW_023495747.1, forward strand.
AGTATCAGCACCTGTGAGAGTGATGAGCCCGCAGTGAGGGTCTTACACCGGCTGTCCAGCAGGGGGCGATATTTACGCTGAGAGTTGAGGGTTTGGACACATCAGTGACTGTGTAAAAATAAACACTGTGATTTTTTCCACAGATAGCAGACGGTGGTGAGCTGCCGAGAGCAGACCAGAGGGCTTTGTTGCTGAACGAGTGCAGTGGGTGAGAGTTTTACTGCACCTTCAGTCACAATCAACCGAATCCTCCACTGAGAAGCTCCTGAAGCTTCATCAGTCCAATCAGCTGGGTTATATTTGGAGTCTGGAAAGAATTGAAGGGGAATTCCACCAGTTTTTACAATTTTTACTGCATAATTAAACTGTTCAGATGTAAACAGAGCGGTTCAGAGCGGTTCAGAGAGGTTCAGAACGGTTCAGAGAGGTTCAGAACGGTTCAGATTGGTTCAGAGAGGTTCAGAGAGGTTCAGAGAGGTTCAGAGTGGTTCAGAGAGGTTCAGAACGGTTCAGAGTGGTTCAGAACGGTTCAGATTGGTTCAGAGAGGTTCAGAGAGGTTCAGAGAGGTTCAGAGAGGTTCAGAACGGTTCAGAGTGGTTCAGAGAGGTTCAGAGAGGTTCAGAGTGGTTCAGAGAGGTTCAGAGAGGTTCAGAGAGGTTCAGATTGGTTCAGAGTGGTTCAGAGAGGTTCAGAGAGGTTCAGAGAGGTTCAGATTGGTTCAGAGTGGTTCAGAGAGGTTCAGATTGGTTCAGAGTGATTTGGTGTGAAACGCTCTGTTCCAGATAAACGTACCGAGTCAGAACTGTTCACAGTGGTGGTGATAGGAACCAGACGTCCACCTCTAAAAGCTCCCTCACAGAAAGTTCCTACAGTAAATGGTTATGAATTCACTGCCTGATGACTGAGACACTGTTTTATGATAGTTTAGAGAACTTAAACTCCATTCATGGTGGAGGGATACATGCAGGGCGCTGTGAGGCAAAATAGTCCCCAAAGAAAACTTATTATTTCAGATTTTCCACTATTTTCATCATCAACATTCATATAAACTCGTGTAGGTTCACTGGTGGTTCTGGATAGTAAATAAAATGTCTATATTTGTGTTGTAGTCATGGCGACCCCTGGTTCCTATCACCACCACTGTAAAGACAGCTGACACACTGAATTATGGGGGAAAACTCTACAGCACTGCACCAGCAGTAGGATATTTGGGAAGAACTTGATTTGGGGAAACTAAATGGTGACATATGGATGATTCTACTGATCTGATTTAGACTCAGAGCTGAAACCCAATTGGGACTTTTAACTGATCTTGGACTTTAGACTAAAATCCTTTCACTTTTAGTGACTCTAAACCTTAATTATGTTTATTTTATTAAAACTAATGATTCAACATTCCATTTTGTCACTACCAAAACAATCATAACTCTGCCTAAACTTTACCAAGTGTTTCAGTAGTGACTGTTTCAGTAGTGACTGTTTCAGTAGTGACTGTTTCAGCTGATTTTGAGCTCAAAAACTCAGCCAGTTGACCAGCAAACACAGCTCTGAACAGCTGTTCACACAGAAAACCATCATATTTTTCACACAGAAAAGTCACTCAACTGTATTCATACTGATACCTGTACTCATAAAAATACACCGATACCAACATCAGATACCAGCTGGTGTAATGTGACCGCATTACGAAAGCTAATGAGCAAACGACTCAGGCTGGCAGTGCAAGAGGCTCCGCCCACACAGAGGAGTGTTTCTGACAGTCGGATAGACCAGGGACGCAGCTCCGCTCCTGGAGGGCTGGTGTCCAGCACCGTTTAGTGGTTCCCCTGTTTAGACACACCCACTAAACCTATCAATTAACAGACGAGGGGCACCTGCACAGTGAATTAACACACAAACACAATCTCATCTACTTTCACAATACGGGTGACAACACAGACTAACAAAACACTACCAAAATCCATATATATGACCCTTTACTCTGGTTAACGGAATAGAATTGCAGGGTATAAACACTGTTTTTTTAAAACTGTCCTTGTACAGTGCTGTGAAAAAGTATTTACCCCTTCCAAATTTCTTGTATTTTTGCATATTTGTCACACTTCAATGTTTCAGATCATCAGACGTGTCACCGTTAAAAGGTGATTTCATTTATTGATCGGAAAAATTCTGATGTCAACAAGTAATTGTCCCCTTAGCTAGTAAACCAACCAGTTAACCAAATTCAATCGACTATTGGGGTCAGTTTCACTGCCACACCCAGGCATGATCACTGCCAGACCTGCTGAATCTAAACATCACTTAAATAGGACCTGTCTGGTGATGTGAAGCAGCTAGACGGTCTCAAAAAGCAGCACATGATGCCACGATCTAAAGAGATTCAAATACAGATGAGAAGCAAAGTCACTGAAATCAATTGTCTGGAAAGGGTTACAGAGCCACTGATGAGGCTCTGCAACTCCAGAGAACCACAGTGAGAGCCGTTATCCACAAATGGAGAAAACTTGGAACAGTGATCAACCTTCCCAGAAGAGGCCAGCCTACCAAAACTTCACCAAGAGCGCATCGAAGACTCATCCAGGAGGTCACAAACGAACCCAGATGAACATCTAAAGAACTGCAGGCCTTACTTGCCTCAGTTAAGGTCAGTGTACACAATTCCACAATGAGAAAGACTCTGGGCAAAAATGGCATTCATGGGAGCTGCAAGGCGCAAAGCACAGCTGACCAAAAGGAACACAAAGTCTCGTCTCACATTCGCCAAAAAACATCTAGATGACCCACAAGACTTTTAGGATACTCTTTTGTGGACTGATGAGTCTAAGGCTGCGTTAACACAGCAGGTAAAAGTGGCCCAAATCTGATTCTCTCACCAAATCTGATTTCTTTGTTTGGCTGTTCAGATTGTCTTTTAAATGTGATCTGTATCATCAGTCTGAACAGATCAGCTCCTAAACTGACCCACATGGTCAAAAGAACAGAGCGTCACGCTGCTTCACGGCTCATCCAGAGGTAAACAATCACGACCGCCAACGAACGCCAGTCGCTCCCGGAGGATCAGCTTCATCTTCACCAGCATCACAGGAGCCATCATGAAGCTTCACTGACTGACAGCTGGGCTCATCACCCAGAATGTGTTGGAGCCGTAAAAAGGGCGCGGTCACTTCTTTGGTTCGCGTCCTCGGATTCTTTAAACTCTGCTTTCAGACTTTTACCTGTTCTTTGACGCTGCAGCCTCGTTCTCCTGCGGCCGCATTCGGACATTTCTTTAGAAATCTCTTCAACACGGAGGGTTTTGGATGAGTCTCTTCTAATTTTTCATACAGAAATATCAGCCTGAATGTTTCTGAGTCTCAGCAGCACGAAATGATGATGAACGTCAAGCTGGATTGACATAAAAGTCGCAAGAATTCTGATCTGGCTGTTCAGACTGAGTCACACTGCCGCAGATCAGATACGTATCAGATTTCAGTACCACATATGAAAGCGTCTCAAATCAGAATTGAAAATGTCAGATTGAGTGTGTTTATCTGATCACACTGACACTCAGACACACATCTGAGTCACACATGAAGAAAAAAAATCCTGCTGTCTGTCAGAAAATCCTGAAGGAGCTCAAGCACAGTTGGGTTATGCAGCCGGACAATTATCCAAAGCACACAAGCAGGTCCACCTCTGAATGGCTCAAAAGAAACAAAATGAAGGTTGTGGAGTGGCCGAGTCAAAATCCTGACTTGAATCCCACTGAGATGCTGTGTCAAGACCTTAAACGGGCAGTTCATGCTCAAAAACCCTCCAATGTTGCTGAATTAAAACAATTCAGCACAGAAGAGTGGGCCGAAGTTTCTCCGCAGCGAAGTAAAAGACTCACCGCAAGTTATTGCAAACGTTTGATTGTAGCTGTTACTTATTAGGTTTAGGGGGCAATTACTTTTTCACATGGGTGATATCAGTCTTGAATAAATCTTTATCTTCAACAAACTGAGTGATCATTTAAAAGCTGCATTTTGACTGTTGTGTTGTCTTTATCTTATTTAAATTAGTTGGATGATCTGAAACATTTACATGTGACAAACTAGCAGACATAGAAGAGATCAGGTGAGGGGCAAATATTTTTTCACAGCACTGTTAAATAGGCTGTACAGAGATCATGCTGTCCTACTGAGTATATTTCAGTGCACAGTGTGGTTAGCCGAGCCGCTGTAGCTCAGTTTCTCAGCCAGTTTTCTCAGAATGCACTGCATGTTGATTTGAATAAGCTTTATTTATTATCTGTTATTGTCTATAGACAGAGCAGCGTCTGTAGAGGCTGCCTTTCATGGACAGAGCATTTTCATCCAGTGTGAGTATATAAATCATTCCAAAAAAGTTGGGATGCTGTGCAAAATGTAAATGTGCAAATCATTTAAACCCTATATTTAATTGAAAATAGTACAAAGACAACATATCAAACTTGAAACTGAGAGATTTTATTGGTGTTTGAAAAATATTTGCCCATTTTGAATTTGATGCCAGCAACACTTTTCAAAAAAGCTGGGACAGTAATGAAAGAGCATCTCAGAGAGGCGGAGTCTTTCAGAAGTAAAGATGAGGAGGGGTTCACCACTCTGTGAAAGACTGCACCATCAAATAGTGCAACAATTCAAGAAGAACGTTTCACAACATAAAACAGCAAAGAACTTCTGCTTTTCATCATCTACGGTACATAATAACATTAAAAGACTCAGAGAATCTGGAGAAATCTCTGGATGTGGGTCAAGGCCAAAAACCAGTACTGGCTGGCTGTGATCTTAGAAACATATGCTGCCATCCAGACGACGTCTTTTTCAGGGAAGGCCTTGATTATTTCAGCAAGGCAATGTCAAACCATATTCTGCATGTATTACAGCAGCATTGCTCCGTATTAAAAGAGTCCAGTGCTAAACTGACCTGCCTGCAGTCCAGACCTGTCACCACTGATAACATTTGGTGCATTATGAAATTAAAAATATGACAAATGAGCCCCTGAACTGATGAGCAGCTGAAATCCTGTATCAAACAAGAACAGAAAACATTTCACTTTCTAAACTACAGCAGTGTCTCCTCAGTTCACAAACACTTACAGAGTGTGTTAAAGAAGAGGTGATGAAACTCAGTGGTAAACAGGCCCCCGTCCCAACTTTTTTGGAACGTGTTGGTGGCATCAAATTCAAAATGTATACATGTATATGTATGTATATATATATATATATATATATATATATATATATATATATATATATATATATTTAAATGCATTCCTAGCTTCGGTTCAGTTCTTGATGTTCCACACTGATTTTCAGACTTTGGGCCACATTTACTCCAAAACAATGGGATCTAACTGCTCACCATGTGGCCATGAGGGACAGGGATGCAGCCTTACTTCCTGCTCTAAAATGCAGAGGCGTGGCTAAAATAAAGCTCCACCCACTGACTAAAACTCTGTCTTTCAGTAGTGACACGAAAACATGGGACGGCATTTTCATTTAAAAACCAAACTTGTTTTTTTATTTGATAAATCAAAATCTTTCAGCTTCACTTTCAAATAAATAAAAGTATCTTTTTAAAAACAACCTTAAAAAATATAAAAGTATTATTTAAACAAGTGTAAATTTAGTGGTTAGGGTTTGGGACAGACTCCTCCCAGTAGAAAGTACTCTATAAATGATGATTGTGTATGTATTTAGCTTATTACTATATTCTACATATCCTATATATGTTACATTTAAACTCTAAATACTTTATTATCATTATTATTATTATTATTATTATTATTATTATTTGATTATTTTTTGTTTGACTGCGGGAGCTCAGTTTGGTGTACGTGTGTTGTGTCAGGAGGCTGTAGGCTGTTGGTGCATTGACTTAAATGTAAAATGTGTTTAAAAGTGTGAAGAAATCACTGATAGTTTCCACACTTTTATCTAGAAGCTGAATTAACTGGAGTGTGTGTGTGTGTGTGTGTGTGTGTGTGTGTGTGTGTGTGTTATCTCTCCGATCACTCGTACGTTTCTCTCTCACATCCTGTGTGACGTTAACACTGTCATTCTACAGCCATGTGTGTATGTGTGTATGTGTGTATGTGTGTGTATGTGTGTGTGTGTGTGTGTGTGTGTGTGTGTATGTGTGCATCCTACGTCATCCTGTTCCTCTGAGAGCCCACACACACACACACACACACATACAGAGCTCGAGTCTCTGTAGACTGAAACACATGTGAGTGCAGACGGCGGCTGGTTAGAGGAGCTCTGAGCACTGCGGAGATGATCCAGTCCAGTAAGTACACTCTCACTGTCAGTGTGTGTGTGTGTGTGTGTGTGTGTGTGTGTGTGTGTGGTCGTTCTGGTTTTAATTGACTCTACACACTCCAGCACACCTGCACTGTAGACATTCTTAAAGGGGAATTCCACCAATTTCTCAGATTTTTCTGCACAGTTCAGTGTGCGCGGTGTAATCAGAGGGATTCAGAGTGGTTTGGTGTGAAATGGTTCAGATGTCTTTACAGTGGTGGTGATAGGAACCAGGGGTTGCCATGACTACAACACAAATATAGACATTTTATTTACTATCCAGAACCACCAGTGAACCTACACGAGTCTTCTGAGTTTATATGAATGTTGATGATGAAAATAGTGGAAAATCTGAAATAATAAGTTTTCTTTGGGGACTATTTTGCCTCACAGCGCCCTGCATGTATCCCTCCACCATGAATGGAGTTTAAGTTCTCTAAACTATCATAAAACAGTGTCTCAGTCATCAGGCAGTGAATTCATAACCATTTACTGTAGGAACTTTCTGTGAGGGAGCTTTTAGAGGTGGACGTCTGGTTCCTATCACCACCACTGTGAACAGTTCTGACTCGGTAAGTTTCTTAAACCACTCTGAGTGACTCTGTTTACATCTTAACCACTAAATTATGCAGAAAGGTAAGAAAGAGCTACTTCCCGATCCCAGATGAGGATCTTTGTTCTTAAACAGGCGTGATCATAGCACATGATTCATGATATGATTGTGCTCAGCTCTGCTGATATTTTAATCCATGAAATGAACTGAAAGTGTGTGACGGTGTGAACTGGCTGCTATTTTGGTTCATATACGGATCACAGTTGCTCCTCCAGCCGCTCTCTGGTGCTCTGAACGCAGCTGGCTGTGAGCGAGATATTCGGTAGTGCTGGGCCGTTAGTAAAGCAGTGCTCAGTCTCTGTAGAACTGAGATCAGGACTTTATTAGAGATGAACAGTGATATCAGAATCATATCAGCATCAGCAGATAACTGATTAAAAACAATCAACATCAGACAGATTTGGATGTGACTGATGTTCGATGATGTTACTGCACTGAAATATGCGCGTTTTAGTCATTTTACCTCACTTATAACTCTGCATTCTGCATTTTATAAATGTTTCATAAATGTTTCCATCATAATTACATCAGTGTAAGAACATCAGATATCAGCATCAGCCCACATTTCTCTTCAGTGCATCTCTGGTACTGTACCTATTTATCTTCTGTGTTTATTCATCTATTTTATGAATGAAACTGTATTTATAAACACTCAGACAATGCTACTGTAATCCAGCAGCTCTGAATCCGTCACTGCGCTCCTGACAGTCGCTCACTGACAGTTGCTCCCGCAGAGGCTTCTTTGGGGTCAGCTGGTCAGTTTGTTGGAGGATGATATAGATCTGTGTGTTTATAATACACTGTACAGCAACATCCATTAAAAATATGTAATCATGGGGGGGTTTGTTTTCAAAGTTAGCTCTGTGGGCTAAGAAGACCCCCCAGACTAAAGGGCCCCTGTTAGTGTATCATCACTGATACGTTACTTAGATTTTCATCATAAAGATTCAGAGCCGTTCACTGCATTTCAGCTGGGGTTAGCGACACATGCTAACTACAGCCATCGTTAGCTGGAACTGGGCAGCAGGTTTGGTCGTCTTTATGGAGAGCAGCTTTTAGTCTGTTTGGTTGTGAATTTGTTTGTGAGTTTGGTGGTGATTTTGTCTGTTTGTGAGTTTGTAAATTTGTTTGTGTTTGTTTGTGAATTTGTTTGAGTTTGTTTGTGACTTTGTGTGTTTGTGAGTTTGTTTGTGAGTTTGTTTGTGAATTTGTTTTAGTTTGTTTGTGAATTTGTGTGTTTGTGAATTTGTATGTTTGTGAATTTGTGAGTTTGTTTGTGAATTTGTTTGTGAATTTGTTTGTGAATTTGTGAGTTTGTAAGTTTGTGAGTTTATTTTTGAGTTTGTTTGTGAATTTGTTTGAGTTTGTTTGTGAATTTGTGTGTTTGTGAGTTTGTTTGTGAATTTGTTTGAGTTTGTGAATTTGTGTGTTTGTGAATTTGTTTGAGTTTGTGAGTTTGTGAATTTGTTTGTGAATTTGTTTGTGAATTTGTTTGTGAGTTTGTAAGTTTGTGAGTTTATGTTTGAGTTTGTTTGTGAATTTGTTTGTGAGTTTGTTTGTAAATTTGTTTGTGAATTTGTTTGTGAGTTTGTTTGTAAATTTGTTTGTGAATTTGTTTGTGAGTTTGTTTGTAAATTTGTTTGTGAATTTGTTTGTGAGTTTGTAAATTTGTGAGTTTGTTTGTGAGTTTGTAAATTTGTGAGTTTGTTTGTGAGTTTGTTTGTAAATTTGTTTGTGAATTTGTTTGTGAGTTTGTTTGTAAATTTGTTTGTAAATTTGTTTGTGAGTTTGTAAATTTGTGAGTTTGTTTGTAAATTTGTTTGTGAATTTGTTTGTGAGTTTGTAAATTTGTGAGTTTGTTTGTGAGTTTGTAAATTTGTGAGTTTGTTTGTGAGTTTGTTTGTGAGTTTTGCAGCTCTGCATTTCATCCACACCTGATCTGTTCTGTAAGTTGCAATAATCATTTGGAAATTAATGTTTAATGCTGCTTTGGTTAAATGCTTAACTTGTTCTTGTTGTTGCTTTAACAACAACAACAACAACAATAATAATAATAATAATAATAATAATAATAATAATGGTATGCCACATAATATAATATAATATAATATAATAATATGGTTATTATTATTATTAATATAAAAATAATATATAATATTATTTTTATTGTTGTTTGTCATGATGATGATGATGATGATGATTATTATTATTATCAGTCATTATGTAATTAATATAAACAAAACATCTACCTGAGCCTTTGCAATGAAAAACAGCACATGCAGCATTTTTTGCAAGCATGGTTTGGCGCTGTTTGACACCCTGTATTTAAAATAAAGGGGTCACTAAAATGTAAATAAAACAGTTGAGCTTTTTATTGTAGAAGAAAACAACAAACAAACAGATACAATAGAAAATAAACAGAACATAGAAAACGAAATAACTGAGAGTCTAAACCAGTGGAATGGTTAATATATGGTTTTTGGAGGGACTTAATTAATCACCAAATTTGCACTTCAGTTGTTTCTATTTTACTCTCATTGGTCTTTTTCAGAGTTTGTTAAAATACATGCATAAATTAGTAGAGGCCTTTATTTCATTTTTAAATATCGTAGCTTTACTGCTGTACTGTATCTAGACTAGAAATGATTTGACATGGAAATGATCAATTCTGCAAAACTTACATAACAAATTGATGCAAAATTTGACATTTTACCCCAGTTAGGGGCTCTTCTTACCCCAGTTAGGGGCTCTTCTTGTGTCAGGTACACTCTCAGAAATAAAGGTACTAAACTGTCACTGTCACTGGGGTACCTTTAGTCAGGGAACATAACTGAACCATAATCCACTGAATGATATGTTCTAAGCTGTACTGACTCCACACACCCCGTCTCGTCTCCAGGCTTTTATTTTACTGTTCTGTTTAAAACATTCGGTTATGAAAAGGTACAAATACGAACTTTTCACCTGGAAACACTTATTTAAGGTTCACAATCAGACCTTAAAACCACTGTTGGAGCTTTGAGGGAACATTTACACTGTTTGTACCTTGATGAACGAGAAACGTACCTGAACAGAACCTTCATTTCTCACAGTGTACAGGGTAGTGGGACAAGATGCCCCACTTTACGATGCACAAGCTAACCTCAGCAGATGTGTTTCAGATTGACAGTAAATGGACGTTGTTCTCGAGGGTGATGCATTCAGGAGATGTGTCACGGGGGTGGTCCACTCTGTTTTTAAGTCAGATTAACCCCACACTCCCTGCCATCTCTCCGTCCTTTCATTTTAATTTTCTATTTAAATTTAATGTATAAAAAGGCACAACTGCAACTTTCTCCCAGGAAAGGGAATGAAGTTCAGCTTTAAGGTACTCAGTTGGACCTTAAGGACCTAAACAGTAACACTGTATGTACTTTGGGGGTCTCAGATGTGCCCGTACCTTTTCTGAGAGTGTGTGTTTGAGTGTACGAGTGGTGCATGGTGAGTGTGACGGTGTTGACTGTGTCCTCCGTACTGAGCACTGCGGCTGAGAGGAAGGAAACCGTTCCATTTAGAGCATTAAGGCTGATACGGCCGGCCGGCCTGCGTGTGAATGTCACCGCTGGTCTGTGTGGGTGACTGAACTACATTTAAATATGTTTGATTTTCCCCAGTTATGCAGATTTTGGTTAAATAAATCCTCTGAGTTTAATCTAACAGGTTTAAACCTCTCAAACAGGGCAGCTCACCTTTACAATGAACAACACAACTGTTTCTCTTGGCTTTGGCCTTCAGCAGTTGGTGATAGGAACCAGGGGTCGCCATGACTACAACACAAATATAGACACTTTATTTACTGTCCAGAACCACCAGTGAACCTACACGAGTCTTCTGAGTTTATATGAATGTTGATGATGAAAATAGTGGAAAATCTGAAATAATAAGTTTTCTTTGGGGACTATTTTGCCTCACAGCGCCCTGCATGTATTCCCTCCACCATGAATGGAGTTTAAGTTCTCTAAACTATCATAAAACAGTGTCTCAGTCATCAGGCAGTGAATTCATAACCATTTCATGTAGGAACTTTCTGTGAGGGAGCTTTTAGAGGCACCCATTGTCACATTTCTGCATAATTTAGTGGTTAAGGTGTAAACAGAGTCACTCAGAGTGGTTTGGTGTGAAACACTCAGTTCTAGTCAGAACTGTTCACAGTGGTGGTGATAGGAACCAGACGTCCCCCTCTAAATGCTCCCTCACAGAAAGTTCCTACATGAAATGGTTATGAATTCACTTGTATTGTGAATTGTATTTGGATCACATTCAGCCTTTAAAGTCCAGTTTGTTGAAGGTCTCTGGTTTGAGGAACCTCTTTTCTCAGAATGAGAGCTGGGGCAGCTGCAGACGGACAGTGAGGAGAAGTGAGGAGCTGTGAGCGGACGAGTCGCTCTGGAAGTGAATCTGAGGAGCCTCTGTTTGTGTTTGTTGTGTTTTTGTTTGTTTTTATTGTGGTTGTGTTTGTGTTTGTTGTGTTTGTTGTGTTTTGGTAAATGAATCTGAGGCTGACAGTGAAATCCAGTGAAGCTCCAGCTGAAGGTTCTTTAGATTCTGTCGATCAGCTGAAGAGCAGCTGTGCGTCCAGTGAGGGCTCTTACTGACCTCTGCGCTGTCCAGCAGCTCTGCAGTGGACTGAGTTGCAGCAGGACCGTTTGTGTGTTTGGGTCTGAATGCAGTGCTGCGTGTGGTGATGAAGGTCAGGTTGTGTCTGTTTATGTGTGTATTGAACTGAAGGAGTGTAAACAGTGTTCTTGTATTGATTACAGTGCAGGTTAGTGTTTCACTGAGCAGGTTAAATGGGGGATTATGGTTTATGATTTTGCTCACTCTGCTGATTATGAAGTGGTGTGGGAGACGTGAGAGTCGCTCTTATTGATCTGAGTCACTAAAACGAGCCGGAATTCCCATCAGTAGTGCGAAGCCCCCGACTGTGGTGGGTGTTAAACTTCCCTTTCACAGTAAAAGGCCGTAGGTTGGGGTCAGTTCACTAGATCATTATCAGTAGCTGGCTAAACACACACTCACATGGTTATTTTACATGATCCAACTGTACATAATGGTAAACCTAATCATGTAACTTGTGATTCATGTCATTTCCGCCTGATGTTCATGTTTGATACCTCACAGATGTGTCAGTGGGTTTAAAAGCAGAGCTTTGAAGTGCTTTAATAAGCTCTCATATTTCTGATCATTGTTTTGCTGAAGCAGCAAACCTCAGTTTGTATATGTGAGAGAACTCTCTCTCTCTCTCTCTCTCTCTCTCTTTCTCTCTCTCTCTCCAGGTCACTCCATCTATTCCATCTTCTGCTGCTGTTGTGCTCTGGAGACCCGGTAAGATACTACATTTCCCACAATGCACATGGAAAAGTGAAATAGCCTAATTATTCCATCCACATCTCCATTCATTCATCCACTAACTCTTTTATTCATTAATCCATTCAACCTTCCACTCACTCATTTATCCACTGATACATCCATCCTTCCTTCCATCCACACACCCATTCATCCATCCATCCTTTCATCCAAACATCCATCCACTCATCCATTTATCCATTGATCCATCCATCCTTTCACTCGCCCATTAATCCAATGATCCATCCATCCAACCATCCATCCATCCATCCATCCATCTATCCTTTCACTTGCCCATTAATCCAATGATCCATCCATCTGTCCATCCATCTATCCATCCATCCATCCATCTATCCTTTCACTCACCCATTAATCCAATGATCCATCCATCTGTCCATCCATCTATCCATCCATCCATCCATCTATCCTTTCACTCACCCATTAATCCAATGATCCATCCATGCTTCCTTCCATCTACTCACCCATTTATTCACTGATCCATCCATCCCTCATTCCATCTACTCAGCCATTTATTCATTGATCCATCCATCCATCCATCCATCCATCCTTTCATCTATCCATCCATCCACTCACCAATTAATCCAGTGATCATCCGTCCTTTCACTCACCCATTAATCCCATGTTCCATCCATCCTTCCTTCCATCTACTAATCCATTTATTCACTGATCCATCCATCCTTCCTTCCATCCACTCACCTATTTATCCATTGATCCATCCATCCATCCATCCACCCATTAATCCAATGATCCATTCATCCTTCTTTCCATCTACTCACCCATTTATCCATTGATCCATCCATCCATCCACCCATCAATCCATGCACTCATCCATTTATCCATCCATCCATCTATCCATCCACCCATTTATCCATCCATCCATCCATCCATCCATCCATCCACCCATCAATCCATGCACTCATCCATTTATCCATCCATCCATCTATCCATCCATCCATTTATCCATCCATCCATTCATCCATCCATCCACCAATCCATCCATGCACTCATCCAGTTATCCATCCATCCATCCATGCATCCACCAATCCATCCATGCACTCATCCATTTATCCATCCATCCATCCATCTATCCATAAATCAATCAATCCATCCATCCATCAGCCCAGTCATCTAATCTCTCTCTCTCTGTCTCTCTCTCTCTCTCTGTCTCTCTCTCTCTCTCTCTCTCTCTCTCTCTCTGTCTCTGTCTCTCTCTCTCTCTCAGTACCAGTACTCATGTGGATCTGAACACCAGAAATGGAGAGTATAACAGGCATCCAGGCTACACCAACAGAGTAAACACCCATCCCTTCACAGTATCTGCTCTGTTTCCTCTGTAATCCTCAGTGTGCGTCTGAGCTGGTTTAGAGACAGACGTTCCTCTGGACTCTGAGCTGCTGCTCGGTGCTGAACGTTCTCCTAATCTCTCCTCCACACAGACAGAGCGCTCCATGAAGAAGCTGCCCCAGCCTCCTCCTGAGGATGATGATGAGGAGCAGATGAGGGTTGTGGCTCTGTACGACTTCACAGCCAGTGAGAGTTCAGACCTGAACCTGAAGCAGGGAGAGGAGTACACCATCCTGCACAAGCAGGACCAGCTGTGGTGGAGGGCTCAGGACAAGCACGGGTACAGACACACGCGACGCCACACTTAGATACACACAACATGTATGGAGCATCTTACTATTATATATAGATTACTAATATATATATATATATATATATATATATATATATATATATATATATAACATATAACACATACAGAGCATCTTCTTGAATATACAGCTTCTTACACATCTGTATGTATTACGCATTATTATATATAACTTCTTAAACATATATGATACATATTGGGCATAATTATTACGTAAATACACTTACATATATAATACATGTGAGGCAAAGTATTATATAGCTTATTATATATAGTTTCTTACATATTTACGATCCTATTACAATACAGTACTATTACATAAAGATGCTCACATACCTACATGTATGAGTCATTAATTATTACGTACATTCTGAGAAGCTGATGTTGACTGTAGTCTCTCTGTGTCAGGAATAAGGGCTTTATCCCCAGCAACTACGTCACGGGCATAGACAACATAGAGGCTAATGAGTGAGTATCAGACCTTCACTTCTCTGTCGTACACACTCACACACTGCTGCTTAACATAGGCTTTACTTCACTCTACAGGTGGTACTGCAAGAACATCAACAGGTCTGAAGCTGAAACCTTACTGCGACAGGAGGTGAGCAGAGCCAGTTCATCACTCTAACTGTCCACACCTACCGTGTGGGTGTATAAACATGTACAGGTTGGATATTTGTGTGGCTTGGTTTGAAAAGGCAGCTGAAGTTCTCTTGATTGGGTTGTAATGTTAAACATAAAATCCTCTTACTCAGCTACTCAGAGTCAGATGGAGCCTCGGCTTTAATCTCTGCTCTCCTGTCTGTGTGTCTGTGAAGGATAAAGATGGTGGTTTCATTGTGAGAGAATCCAGTCAGCCCAACAGCTACACCGTGTCTGTCTACTCTAAAGCACTGAGGTACGACCGACTAAGCCAGAACTATAACTACACTAAAGCACCAAGGTACAACGACTAACCCTAAACTACTACGCTAAAGCACTGAGGTACAACCGACTAACCTGAACTACTACGCTAAAGCACTGAGGTACAACCGACTAACCTGAACTACTACGCTAAAGCACTGAGGTACAACCGACTAACCTGAACTACTATGCTAAAGCACCGAGATACAACCGACTAACCCTGAACTACTACGCTAAAGCACTGAGGTACAACGACTAACCCCGAACTACTACGCTAAAGCACTGAGGTACAACCGACTAACCTGAACTACTACGCTAAAGCACTGAGGTACAACGACTAACCCCGAACTACTACGCTAAAGCACTGAGGTACAACCGACTAACCCTAAACTACTACGCTAAAGCTCTGAGGTACAACCGACTAACCCTGAACTACTACGCTAAAGCACTGAGGTACAACAACTAACCCTGAACTACTACGCTAAAGCACTGAGGTACAACAACTAACCCTAAACTACTACGCTAAAGCACCGAGATACGACCGACTAACCTGAACTACTACGCTAAAGCACTGAGGTACAACCAACAAACCCCGAACTACTACGCTAAAGCACCGAGATAAGACCGACTAACCTGAACTACTACGCTAAAGCACTGAGGTACAACCGACTAACCCTGAACTACTACGCTAAAGCACTGAGGTACAACAACTAACCCTGAACTACTACGCTAAAGCACTGAGGTACAACAACTAACCCTAAACTACTACGCTAAAGCACCGAGATACAACCGACTAACCCTGAACTACTACGCTAAAGCACTGAGGTACAACAGACTAACCCCGAACTACTACGCTAAAGGACCGAGATATGACCGACTAACCTGAACTACTATGCTAAAGCACCGAGATACGAGCGACTAACCCTGAACTACTACGCTAAAGCACCGAGATACAACGACTAACCCCAAACTGCTATGCTAAAGCACTGAGGTACAACAACTAACCCTAAACTACTACGCTAAAGCACCGAGATACGACCGACTAACCTGAACTACTACGCTAAAGCACTGAGGTACAACCAACAAACCCCGAACTACTACGCTAAAGCACCGAGATAAGACCGACTAACCTGAACTACTACGCTAAAGCACTGAGGTACAACCGACTAACCCAGAACTACTATGCTAAAGCGCCGAGGTACAACCGACTAACCCCGAACTACTACGCTAAAGCACTGAGGTACAACAGACTAACCCTAAACTACTACGCTAAAGCACTGAGGTACAACAGACTAACCCTAAACTACTACGCTAAAGCGGCGAGGTACAGCCGACTAACCCTGAACTGCTATGCTAAAGCACTGAGGTACAACGACTAACCCCGAACTATTACGCTAAAGCACTGAGGTACAACCGACTAACACAGAACTACTACGCCAAAGCACTGAGGTACAACAGACTAACCCTGAACTACTACGCTAAAGCACTGAGGTACAACAGACTAACCCTGAACTACTACGCTAAAGCACCGAGGTACAACCGACTAACCCTGAACTACTACGCTAAAGCACTGAGGTACAACCGACTAACCCTGAACTATAACTACACTAAAGCACCAAGGTACAACGACTAACCCCGAACTACTACGCTAAAGCACTGAGGTACAACCGACTAATCCAGAACTATAACTACATTAAAGCACCAAGGTACAATGACTAACCCCGAACTGCTATGCTAAAGCACTGAGGTACAACCGACTAACCCTGAATTACTACACTAAAGCACTGAGGTACAACAGACTAACCCTAAACTACTATGCTAAAGCACCAAGGTACAACCAACTAACCCTAAACTACTACGTTAAAGTGCCGAGGTACAACCGACTAATCCGAACTGCTATGCTAAAGCACCGAGGTACAACCGACTAAACCCGAACTACTATGCTAAAGCACTGAGGTACAATGACTAACCCCGAACTGCTATGCTAAAGCGCCGAGGTACAACCGACTAACCCCAAACTACTATGCTAAAGCGCTGAGGTACAACTGACTAAACCCGAACTACTACGCTAAAGCGCCGAGGTACAACCGACTAATCTGAACTACTACGCTAAAGCACTGAGGTACAACCGACTAACCCTGAACTATAACTACACTAAAGCACCAAGGTACAACGACTAACCCCGAACTACTACGCTAAAGCACTGAGGTACAACCGACTAATCCAGAACTATAACTACATTAAAGCACCAAGGTACAATGACTAACCCCGAACTGCTATGCTAAAGCACTGAGGTACAACCGACTAACCCTGAATTACTACACTAAAGCACTGAGGTACAACCGACTAACCCTAAACTACTATGCTAAAGCACCAAGGTACAACCAACTAACCCTAAACTACTACGTTAAAGTGCCGAGGTACAACCGACTAATCCGAACTGCTATGCTAAAGCACCGAGGTACAACCGACTAAACCCGAACTACTATGCTAAAGCGCTGAGGTACAACTGACTAACCCCGAACTGCTACACTAAAGCACCGAGGTACAACCGACTAACCCTGAACTACTACGCTAAAGCACTGAGGTACAACCGACTAACCCCGAACTGCTATGCTAAAGCGCCGAGGTGCAACCGACTAACCTCGAACTACTATGCTAAAGCACTGAGGTACAATGACTAACCCCGAACTGCTATGCTAAAGTGCCGAGGTACAACCGACTAACCCCAAACTACTATGCTAAAGCGCTGAGGTACAACCAACTAACCCCGAACTGCTACACTAAAGCACCGAGGTACAACCGACTAACCCCGAACTACTATGCTAAAGCACTGAGGTACAACCGACTAACCCCGAACTGCTATGCTAAAGCGCTGAGGTACAACCGACTAACCCCAAACTACTACGCTAAAGCACTGAGGTACAATGACTAACCCCGAACTGCTATGCTAAAGCGCCGAGGTACAACCGACTAACCCCAAACTACTATGCTAAAGCGCTGAGGTACAACCAACTAACCCCGAACTGCTACACTAAAGCACCGAGGTACAACCGACTAACCCCGAACTACTATGCTAAAGCACTGAGGTACAACCGACTAACCCCGAACTGCTATGCTAAAGCGCCGAGGTACAACCGACTAACCCCAAACTACTATGCTAAAGCGCTGAGGTACAACCAACTAACCCCGAACTGCTACACTAAAGCACCGAGGTACAACCGACTAACCCCGAACTACTATGCTAAAGCACTGAGGTACAACCGACTAACCCCGAACTGCTATGCTAAAGCGCCGAGGTGCAACCGACTAACTCCAAACTACTACGCTAAAGCACTGAGGTACAATGACTAACCCCGAACTGCTATGCTAAAGCGCCGAGGTACAACCGACTAACCCCAAACTACTATGCTAAAGCGCTGAGGTACAACTGACTAACCTCGAACTACTATGCTAAAGCACTGAGGTACCATGACTAACCCCGAACTGCTATGCTAAAGCGCCGAGGTACAACCGACTAACCCCAAACTACTATGCTAAAGCGCTGAGGTACAACTGACTAAACCCGAACTACTACGCTAAAGCGCCGAGGTACAACCGACTAATCTGAACTACTACGCTAAAGCACTGAGGTACAACCGACTAACCCTGAACTATAACTACACTAAAGCACCAAGGTACAACGACTAACCCCGAACTACTACGCTAAAGCACTGAGGTACAACCGACTAATCCAGAACTATAACTACATTAAAGCACCAAGGTACAATGACTAACCCCGAACTGCTATGCTAAAGCACTGAGGTACAACCGACTAACCCTGAATTACTACACTAAAGCACTGAGGTACAACCGACTAACCCTAAACTACTATGCTAAAGCACCAAGGTACAACCAACTAACCCTAAACTACTACGTTAAAGTGCCGAGGTACAACCGACTAATCCGAACTGCTATGCTAAAGCACCGAGGTACAACCGACTAAACCCGAACTACTATGCTAAAGCGCTGAGGTACAACTGACTAACCCCGAACTGCTACACTAAAGCACCGAGGTACAACCGACTAACCCTGAACTACTACGCTAAAGCACTGAGGTACAACCGACTAACCCCGAACTGCTATGCTAAAGCGCCGAGGTGCAACCGACTAACCTCGAACTACTATGCTAAAGCACTGAGGTACAATGACTAACCCCGAACTGCTATGCTAAAGTGCCGAGGTACAACCGACTAACCCCAAACTACTATGCTAAAGCGCTGAGGTACAACCAACTAACCCCGAACTGCTACACTAAAGCACCGAGGTACAACCGACTAACCCCGAACTACTATGCTAAAGCACTGAGGTACAACCGACTAACCCCGAACTGCTATGCTAAAGCGCTGAGGTACAACCGACTAACCCCAAACTACTATGCTAAAGCACTGAGGTACAATGACTAACCCCGAACTGCTATGCTAAAGCGCCGAGGTACAACCGACTAACCCCAAACTACTATGCTAAAGCGCTGAGGTACAACCAACTAACCCCGAACTGCTACACTAAAGCACCGAGGTACAACCGACTAACCCCGAACTACTATGCTAAAGCACTGAGGTACAACCGACTAACCCGAACTGCTATGCTAAAGCGCCGAGGTACAACCGACTAACCCCAAACTACTATGCTAAAGCGCTGAGGTACAACCAACTAACCCCGAACTGCTACACTAAAGCACCGAGGTACAACCGACTAACCCCGAACTACTATGCTAAAGCACTGAGGTACAACCGACTAACCCCGAACTGCTATGCTAAAGCGCCGAGGTGCAACCGACTAACTCCAAACTACTACGCTAAAGCACTGAGGTACAATGACTAACCCCGAACTGCTATGCTAAAGCGCCGAGGTACAACCGACTAACCCCAAACTACTATGCTAAAGCGCTGAGGTACAACTGACTAACCTCGAACTACTATGCTAAAGCACTGAGGTACCATGACTAACCCCGAACTGCTATGCTAAAGCGCCGAGGTACAACCGACTAACCCCAAACTACTATGCTAAAGCGCTGAGGTACAACTGACTAAACCCGAACTACTATGCTAAAGCGCCGAGGTACAACCGACTAACCCCAAACTACTATGCTAAAGCGCTGAGGTACAACAGACTAACCCCGAACTACTACACTAAAGTGCCGAGGTACAACTGGCTAACCCTGACCTATAACAATGCTAAAGTGCCAAGGCACAACGACTAACCTCAAACTACTACACTAAAGTGCCAAGGTACAACCAACTAACCCCAAACAATAACTACATTAAAATGCCAAGGTATGACTAATTAACCCCAAACCGCAACCACGCTAAAGCGTGACTAACCCTGAACTATAAGTATGCTAAAGGACAGAAGTACAACCGACTAACCCTGAACTATAAGTATGCTAAAGCGCAGAGGTACAACCGACCTACCCCAAACTACAACAACGTTAAAGCGCTGACGTACAACCGACTAACCACAAACTGTAACCATGCCAAAACACAGAGGAACAACCAACTCACCCCAAACAACAATTACACTAAAGCGCGGAGGTACAACTGACTAACTCCGAACTACAACTAGGCTAAAGCGCCGAGGTACAACTGACTAACCCTGAACGACAACTACCCTAAAGTGCCAAGGCATAACTGACTAATCCTGAACCACAACCACGCTAAAACTGCAAGGTACAACCAACTAACCTTGAACTATAACTATGCTAAAGCGCCGAGGTACAACTGACTAACCCTGAACGACAACTACCCTAAAGTGCCAAGGCATAACTGACTAATCCTGAACCACAACCATGCTAAAACTGCAAGGTACAACCAACTAACCTTGAACTATAACTATGCTAAAGGGCCGAGGTACAATCAATTAACTCCAAACCGTAACCATGCCAAAGTGCCAAGGTACAACCGAGTAACCCTGAACTACAACCATGCCAAAGCGCAGAGGTACAACTGAGTAACCCCAAACTGTAACCACGCCAAAGCCCCGAGACACAACTGACTTACCCCCAAAGGGAATAAATTGTTGTTTAACTTTTGTTTCATAGATGTATTAATAGATTGTCTGTTTGATTGATTGATTGACAGATTATTTAGTCAGTTCGTTTTTGATTTTGAGTGTAGCACATGTGAAGTACTACTAGGTTGAAATATGTATTAATAACTCGTTATTGATTAATCAGTCAAGCAGTGAGTCAGAGCCTGGGAGAGGTGAGGCACTACCAGATAAAGCGAACAGACGCAGGGAAATACTTCCTGGCTGAAAATTATGTGTTCAGCTCCATCCCCGATGTCA
>NW_023495747.1:72500-120000 GCF_904425465.1 Colossoma macropomum
GGCTGTCTGCTCCACGTTCTGCAGCACAGCACCGACACGCTGCACAGCGTGAGGCTGCTGACCATGTGCCAGGATGTGTGTGAGGGCATGAAGTATCTGGAGGAAAACAACTTCATCCACAGAGACCTGGTCAGCCTTCCTCTTCAATTCTACTCAATTCTACTCAATTATATCTTCTTCAGTATTACTGAGTTCTACTGTAATTCCATCAGTTCCCTCAAATCTATATCAGTTCTACTTTAATTCCATTCAATTCAATTAATATGTATTTAATTCTGCTTTAATTCTATTTCAATTCTATAAATTATACTCTGTTCTACTTAAATTCTACTCAGATTCATTCAGTTCCACCTAAAGTTTAGCAATTTTTCTTCAATATTACCAAAATCTACAATAAATCTATCAGTTCTCTGAAATCCATGTCAGTTCTTCTTTAATTCCACTCAATTTTATTCAATTGTACTTCAGTTCTATTTCAATTCTTATTTCAAATCTATAATTCTGCAGTCCACTTATTCCCACCTAAATATCATCATTTCTTCAATTTTATTCAATCCTTTTAAATTTCACTTTAGCTATATCAATTCTTCTGCCATGCAATGCAATTCTGCTCAATTCTAGTCCAATTCTACTCATATCTGCTCAACTCTACTCAAATTGTATCAGTTCTTCTTCATTTATATTAAAATCCGCTTAAAATACACATAAATTCTATTCAAATCTACCTCAGTTTCACTCAAATATACTTAATTCCTCTTCATTTCTACTGCAAAGTAGAACTGAACTTTACTTTAGAAAGCTTTACACAACACTGGATAAAATCTCATTCAGCCTAATGAGAAACTGTAGAACAGACTCAGTTTATATCACAATACCTACATTTAGAGTCAGTTATTCATTCAGCCTAATGAGAAACTGTAGAACAGACTCAGTTTATATCACAATACCTACATTTAGAGTCAGTTATTCATTCAGCCTAATGAGAAACTGTAGAACAGACTCAGTTTATATCACAATACCTACATTTAGAGTCGGTTATTCATTCAGCCTAATGAGAAACTGTAGAACAGACTCAGTTTATATCACAATACCTACATTTAGAGTCAGTTATTCATTTAGCCTAATGAGAAACTGTAGAACAGACTCAGTTTATATCACAATACCTACATTTAGAGTCAGTTATTCATTCAGCCTAATGAGAAACTGTAGAACAGACTCAGTTCATATCACAATAATCCCACTGTATCGATTTCAAACTCTGTTTATTTTGTATGTGTGTTAAAGTTCACACTGTTAGGGCAGATTAGTTGTGTTTTTCCTGTAAATAGTGTTTTGAAACATCTGACAGATGCTTAAAAGTTAATGCACACCACTATCTTAACACTGTAGCCTACATCAGCTACTCTAGCATGACTTTACTGATGTATATCGAGGCTTCATGCCAGGCATATCAAACTGAGGACCTTCTGGGCCAAAGTGCTGTGGATGTTGCTCTGAATTCAGCTCATGAAGGCCTTGCTGATGAGCTGATGAGCTGAATCAGGTGTGTTTAATGAGGCAGTGAGCTGAAGTCTGCGGTGGTTTGGCCCGCGAGGACCGGAGCCTGACACATGAGCTATATGTTGTTCATTTTCGGATTTTGCTGTAGTTATATAATTTTGGTATATGTATATGTATACCAAAATTATATAATTTATATAACTATATCACTGCTGTCGGAAACAAAACCTCATATCTCCATTTTTGTTTTTCAGTTTTTGACATAATCTGAAAATACCTGTTGGCCCATTGTGTGTAAATTTCATGATGAATGGATGAATATATATATATATATATATATATATATATATATATATATATATATATATGTATTAATATATATATATATATATATATATATATATACGTATATAGACTACAGTGCTGACGTGGCTAACATGTCTCCTGCAGGCGGCGAGGAACTGTCTGGTGAATGAGAGGAACATTGTGAAAGTTTGTGACTTCGGCATGACAAGGTCAGAATTTCACGCACGCACTCAGAGCTGCACACGCACTGAGCACTAAGTCACACTAAAACTCAGAGACAACTGAAAACACTCGCTTTAATATTCATAAACAGCCTCAATGCATCACTAATGATGGAGAACGAAGCTTGTTATGAGTTTTTAGAGCAGTGCAAACAATGACACTGTCACTGTTGTGATGAAGCCTCTGTGTCCACTGAAACCTCTGTCCACTGTGGAGGACGCAGTATGAATACTGAGTCATAAAGCACATGTAAAATATACTGAGCATCTCTAAAGTAACACCACTGACAAAATGCCTCCCATTTTTCTGAAATAGAGTCGCTGACGCTTCGGTTTCAGAGCCGCACTGCGAGTAGAAAAGGAGAAATACTGCATTCAGGCTGTTATTTCATTTCAGCTCCAGAATTGCTTAATGCTTCTGGAGTTTCGCCACCGACGCCGTCTTTTTGCGACACACAGAGCCATCAGTGTTTTAGTCAAATTCACCAGAAACAGAGCGAGAGCTTTCATCACTAAGCCTGGGCTTCTCAGAATCAGGCTTTCTTCCTGTGAGATACCCAGACGAGGAGGCATTCAGAAAGACCTTCCTGTTTGTTTCTGCAGCACCACTGACGACGACTCCGAGGACCTTTTACTGTTTACACTGAAAAACAAACGACAAAACTGTTTTACACAGAACAGTAACGTTTCAGCATCTGTGAACATGATGGAACCCACTACAGTAAAAACACGCACAGAACGCAGAGCTCAGCTTTCTGTGGTTTATCTTCATTTCAAGATCTTTTCGTGGCTTCACAGCTGTGGGATGTCTTGCTGCCTCAGTGTTAAACTGACCGTCTCAGAAATGGTCACTTTACAGGAGAAGGAAGGAACCTGCTCATCCTTCAATGTACAGTGATGTAAAAAGATTCGGGACGTTTTTATCGGTCATTGTGAAGGGGTCACACACTGTAAAGGGCAGCTGGAGTGTAAAATCAATCAATCAATCAATCAATCAACCTTTATTTAAACTCGTCCACTGGGGGACAGTGTACATGAGATCAGGGATTGAGAAGTTGGATAGTAAAAAGAACATTTCAAGTTCAACAATTTAATAGAAAAAGCAAAGAAATCAATAAACTATAAAAATTACAACAGTATAGCAGCTTAATAAATAACGTCAGATAAGGATAAAATAAATAAAAAACACAATCAATGAAAAAAATTAAGATATAAAAGATGTAAAACAAATTGGCAGTAAAAAATAAATAAAAAGAATAAAATAAATAAAGAGAATAATAATAAAATAAATTTAAACAGAGTAATAAAAGTGAAACAACAGCTAAAACATACCAAAATAACGTTAAATAAATAAATAATTATAAATAAAAAGAAGCCAATGTGTCTCCCGACGCACAGCCAGAGACGACCGGCCGAACTTTAATACAGTACATACAGTGAATGGTGTCATGTGGTACAGTTTAATACAGTAAACAGTGTAAAAATGAGTAAATAAGTAAATAAAAACAGAAGAGTTTGATATGATGGAGATGAAATGAATGAAGTCTGATTAAAGAGTGTCTTATTATCTTTGTGTTTGTGTTTGTAGGTATGTGCTGGATGATAATTACACCAGTTCTATGGGTTCTAAGTTCCCAGTGCGCTGGTCTCCTCCGGAGGTTCTGCACTACCAGAAATACAGCAGCAAGTCTGATGTCTGGTCCTTCGGTGAGAAACGCTCACGCTGTGCTGAGCAGCTTCACTCTGATGATTATCTGACACGTCTAATCTCACCTGACACATCGTCACTGACCCAGTCAGACGGCCTGATACACATCTCTCTCTCTCTCTGTAGAGCTCTGAGGACCAGAGTTCTCGCTCAGAGCGTTCTATAATCACTCGCTCCACTTTATTCATTCGTATGATGTTAATTTTATGTCTTGATTGGATGAACAAAACGCTGCGCTCTTCATTTCGTGAGTTATTTACACATTTACAGCTCTTATCAAGAGAGAACAATGTGATCAGTTTACACAGGAGGACAAAGGTAGTGTTTGGAGTCTTGCCCAAGGACTCTCATTGGTATAGTGTGGGGTGCTCACCCAGGTGGGGATTGAACCCCACTCTACAGCACAGAAGAGAGGTGTTACCCACGACGCTACACCCACCACAGTTTAATACAACCCCAGTTTCGAAAAAGTTGGGATGCTGCACAAAACATAAATAAAAACAACGATGCAACGACGTGCAGATCATTTAACCCTTTATTCAAATTCAAAACGCCAACGTCTGATATGTTGTCTTTGTACTATCTTCAATTAAATATACACTCTTTAAAAAGATGGTTCTTCAAGGGTTCTTTAATGAAGAAAATGGCTCTGTGTAGAACCATGAACACTCAAAGAACCCTTTGCATGATTAAAGGCTTCTTTGCATCATGAAAGGTTCGACAGATTGACGAAGAAGGTGTTGTACATGGTCCTATATAGAACCTTTTTCAAAATGGTTCTATATAGCACCCAAAGGGTTCTTCTTTTGTAACCGTGTCAAGCTTGTAACAAAAGAAGAACCCTTTCATGATGCAAAGACCCCTTTAATCATGCACAGGGTTCTTTTAGTGAGGTTCTATATAGAACCATTTTTGTAACTAAAGGACCATCTTTTAAAGAGTGTATATTTAATTGAAAATAGTCCAACGACAACCCGTCAGATGTTGGAACTTATGAGAATTTTTGCTGTTTTTTAAAAAGTATATACCCGTTTTGAATTTAAATACCGGTTTAAAATGATTTGCATGTCGTTGCATCATTGTTTTTATTTATATTTTGCATAGCGTCCCAACTTTTTTGGAAACAGTGTTGTTATTTATGAGCGTTTCTAAATGAAAAACGAGTTCAGTGCTTCACAGGCTTTTCAGTAGATACAGGTTTAAAGCGACGGCCCAGTCAGAAGCCAGAAAACTAAACAAATGAGCTTTTAACACCGTCTTCTTTATGATTCGCACACCTAAGTGGACAACAGGAGACCAACCGTGTGTAATATCTGTAGAACTTCAGTCGCGTTGGTGTGAATTTCCACTATGCAGGTCTGCTGAGCAGCTGTGCGGTTGCTGGGTATGAATGGCCATCGAGTGTGAGCTGCGGCCAGCCTGTTTCACACGCACTACCTCTGAAAGGTGTTAGTGGCGCAGAACGTGTTGCTTTTTTCGCGCTCACGTTAGCACAACCTGTCCAGCACAGCAGCAGGGCGGTGTTTAGAGGAGAGGCTGCACACATCCGCAGCAAATCACAGAAAAATAAAAATCAATAAAAATAGATCAGAATACCACACAAAACTTTTAAAAAGGCACATTTTTAAAACTATGATTGTCATGATTATCAAAGTAAATACTAGCTAATCATTTTGTGCTGCGTACAGATTTCCCGGTATGTCGACCAGACTCGAAACTAGTGAGAAGCAATCGCAAGTCAGAATACTGCCGAGGGTAAACAAACATACCGTGCTCTTTTTACACTGTTCACAGAGTTTCCTCACCAAGCAACGTTTCCTCATCATGTACTCTGAGCAGAACATAATGTAGCTGGAGTAGAAGACGACGACTCTCTCTCACCTAATGTTAAACTCTTAGCTTTAGCATTAGCTCATCTGCTAATTTAACCCACAGCAGCTAAAAGACGTCTCTTAGCTTCTGAGAGGGCCGAAACATCATGTTTATGAATGTGTGAACTTGGTGCTGCTGAATGTGTTGTACAGCTCTGTTGTACAGATGACTGACGGAGAGATTTGTACAGTAATTTCCAGACTAAAATGATTTTAAATGGTCACCGTTCAGAATGTAGACACCTAAAGAAGTTAACTGAGTGGTGTTTTATCCAGTTTAGTCTGCACATGCGCATCAACGTTTGACAGCGCCAGCTATTTTCTTGACGCCGGAGTTCCCAATATGGGCCTGACTCCGCCTACAGAGTGATGACACGACTCCAGGGTGTCACCTGAGGAAGCTGAAGCAGGTGTTCTGTGTTCTCTCTGCAGGTGTGCTGATGTGGGAGGTGTTCTCTGAGGGCCGCACTCCGTTTGGGAGCAGGTCTAACACGGACGTGGTGGAGGAGGTCACTCAGGGTGGACGACTCTACAGACCCCAAAAATGTCCCCCAAACATCTACAACATCATGTTCCAGTGCTGGCATGAGGTCTGAGCCTCACACACCTCACACTCAGCAGAGCCTCACTCCACTCCAGCACAGGAGAAACTTACCGAGTCAGAACTGCTCACAGTGGTGGTGATAGGAACCAGACGTCCACCTCTAAAAGCTCCTCACAGAAAGTTCCTACATGAAATGGTTCTGAATTCACTGCCTGATGACTGAGACACTGTTTTATGATAGTTTAGAGAACTTAAACTCCATTCATGGTGGAGGGATACATGCAGGGCGCTGTGAGGCAAAATAGTCCCCTAAGAAAACTTATTATTTCAGATTTTCCACTATTTTCATCATCAACATTCATATAAACTCAGAAGACTCATGTAGGTTCACTGGTGGTTCTGGATAGTAAATGTCTATATTTGTGTTGTAGTCATGGTGACCCCTGGTTCCTATATTCCTCTACAATTCGGGTTCTCTGTATTTGGGTCACATTCAGCCTTTAAAGTCCAGTTTGTTGAAGGTCTCTGGTTTGAGGAACCTCTTTACTCAGAAAGAGAACTGAAGCAGCTGCAGACGGACAGTGAGGAGAAGTGAGGAGCTGTGAGCGGACGAGTCGCTCTGGAAGTGAATCTGAGGAGCCTCTGTTTGTGTTTGTTGTGTTTGTTGTGTTTGTGTTTGTTGTGTTTGTGTTTGTTGTGGTTGTGTTTGTGTTTGTTGTGTTTGTTGTTGTTTTGGTAAATGAATCTGAGGCTGACAGTGAAATCCAGTGAAGCTCCAGCTGAAGGTTCTTTAGATTCTGTCGATCAGCTGAAGAGCAGCTGTGCGTCCAGTGAGGGCTCTTACTGACCTCTGCGCTGTCCAGCAGCTCTGCAGTGGACTGAGTTGCAGCAGGACAGCGGGCCGTTTGTGTGTTTGGGTCTGAATGCAGTGCTGCGTGTGGTGATGAAGGTCAGGTTGTGTCTGTTTATGTGTGTATTGAACTGAAGGAGTGTAAACAGTGTTCTTGTATTGATTACAGTGCAGGTTAGTGTTTCACTGAGCAGGTTAAATGGGGGATTATGGTTTATGATTTTGCTCACTCTGCTGATTATGAAGTGGTGTGGGAGACGTGAGAGTCGCTCTTATTGATCTGAGTCACTAAAACGAGCCGGAATTCCCATCAGTAGTGCGAAGCCCCCGACTGTGGTGGGTGTTAAGCTTCCCTTGACAGTAAAAGGCCTTTGACTGGGGCCAGCTCGCCAGATCCTTATCATTGGCTGGCTAAACAGGTGGTTTTGTCTTCTCCAGTGTGTTAAATTCAGTAAATGAACAGCAATTAAAATGTGCACTAGTGAGTCTCTGTAGAGGACATGTTACTTATTTACACTCAGAAAATCAACAACAACATGGAATTTGACCAGGGGTGCCTAAACTTTTGCATACAACTGTAATTACAGTATATTTTGTACCATTTTATTTGTTTCTTGTGCACCAGTGAACTGAGTAATGAGTAATAAGAGCAGCTCCATCAGTGCTCAGGCTGTGTGACGCTGACCTCATTATCATACAACACACAACACAGATTATTTTAAAATACAGCTAACTTAGCTAACATCACCTTTCTGTCCGTCAGCATTCAAACAGAGATTACGTTAGCCGCAGCTTCGCTAACGTTACAGACCGTTCATCGATAAAGTGCTGTTAAAATATTGTGCCCTGAAACCCAGTTTAAACATGGGAACAATTCCAGCAGAACAGAATAAACACACAAACAGGAGACGGACGCTGTGAGGACTCTTTACTGTAACACACAGTGTCCTTTCGGATTATAGCTAATAGGACAGACTCACCTTAAACAGAGTGAATGTGGCTTGAAAAGAGAGATGGATGGGCTTTACACCCCAACTTACGATCAATCGTACGCTCAGCTTTTGCAACTTGTCACTGGTGGTCTGGTCAAATGTACCCCCCCCCCTTATCCCAGGTATACGGCGCAAAGCTATGAACAGCAGCAGCATCTCTCTAATGGAGCTGTGATGAAGTGCACGGTTCATTCATTTACACTGATATAAAGGTGGTGTATTTATGTCAGTGTGTGTGTTTGTGTGTTTCAGAGGCCTCAGGGTCGGCCCTCCTTCTCCGAAGTGCTCCAGAGAATCAAAGAGGTGGCCGAGGAACAAACGCTGTAGAGGAGAACAAACAAACAAACAAACAGACCGACAGCCTGAACAGCTGCACAAACTGTACTTCAACTGTACCGCCACTCAAACTCACCTGTTAGGAAGTGGCTCAGACGAACTTCACACTGTACAAACCATGTCAATACGAGAGGAAATCTAATATATGTGTATATTTTTGTAATAAAACTGGCTCTGAAAGCTCACACGTTTTCACTGTTCTGCTCCAGTCAGCTGAGCCGGCTGACTCTGCCTCACGAAGCAGGAATTCTTGCTTAACTTTAAGCTCAGTTTGATCTGAGGCTGGATCTCCATCACCATGGCAACTAACGCTGCATGGCTAACCCGCTCCAGGGCCGGTCGAGATCAAGATCACAGATCAGAAACAGCTCCTCCCCCGCAGACAAAGCACACGAACTTCACGCGTGAACAATTAATAATAATAACATTTATTTATTAATAGTTTATTTTATTATGTATTATTATATTATTATACCCTGTTATATTATAACATTTATATTTATTAATATACAACACAGGAACATATGCAAACAGGTAATAGTAAAAATATTCATTAATATTTATTTATTGTAGTATATATTATTATATCTTGTGAATAATATTATTGTTAATAAATCTATATTTTTCAGCCTTTTTTACACCATTTTCCACCTTTTTAGATTCTCCTGTGGAAGCTCTTTCCCGCCTGAAAAAAATACCATGTGTTTTTCTCCTTCTTTGTTTCTGGCAGCAGGATATTAAAATGTTTACTTTCAAAATACTGACATTTTCTCAAATATTGACTTATGTACTTTGAAAAAATGAAATAGTTTTCCACAAAAATTTTTACTTGTTTTTTCAACATTTTGGTTTAGTATCTTGAAATAATGACTTATTATCCCAAAATAATCAGTTACTTTTAAAAATGTAATAAAAAGATTATTTTGATGCAGAATTTTATCTTAATAATTCAATAAGCAAATTTTTTGTGAAAATAATTTAAAATAGTACTTAATTTAAAATAGTACATAATTTTTCAAAATACTGAAAATAAGTGTCTATAAAATGATACTTTTTTAAATATTTAATAAAAGAATTTCATCTTAATAACCCAAGTCCAATGTTTGAGAAAGTAAGTCATTAATTCAAAATACTAAGTCATTTTTAAACGTTTGTTATTTCAAAATACGTCGTCAAAATGTGGAGAAAAGTCTCTATAATGAGTTTCTCAGTAAAACGTTGACCCTGCTGGCAGAAAGAGAGACAGAGAGATGTTTATCTCCTCCGCTGGAGGTGTTTTGTAATGTTTTGTAGGCGTTTTCTTCTCACATGGTGATTCGTTCACTTGGCGTAACGTGAAATGGTCCGTTGGTGTAACGTGTTTCTCTGTTATCACGTGATCACAAAACCACGAGTGAACGTGAGACGGAAAAACACGATCATGTGGCACTTCAGGACATCACACATCACACACCCCTGTGTTTTAGAGGCTCCTTTGATGATCTGAACTGTACGTGAGTGAACCAGTCAGGACCACACGTGACCCCTCCGCACCCCTCCGGACCCCTCCGGGGCTCTTAACTCACACTGTGAGGAATAAGAAATAAGAGCTCGCACTACACAAACATGCACCTATATCAGAAAAGACACTGTTCACACTGAGGCGCTGAGCGGCTGCTGTTATAAATGTGTGTTTATTAGCATGATTTCTCACTTCTTTGCTAAAATTTTCTCTAATTTTTTACTTATTTTCTCAAAATTTTGACTTAGTATGTCAATACAACGCATTGTCCCAGAATACTGTTTACTTTCTTTAAAATTAATCTTTAATTATTTAGACATAATATGTTGAAATTTTGAGAAAATGTTTAAGACAATAAGTCATCCCTCTGATCCAACTACTCAGCAGATTCCCAAACCCTTTCTGGAGTGAAATGGGTGTGACCGGCTGAGCTGTTGAACATCACAGCCCCTAGTGGACGATAGCCCTTCATTACAGTCAGTTTCTGACCACAGAGCCGCTCTTGTCTGGGTGTTTTTTTGGTCGGAGGTCCACTCTCAGCCCAGCAGCGATGCTGAGCCAGAGCAGCTCTGCACAGCCTGCGGAGCCTGAGTGTTATTGTACAGCTGTGGTTCAAACCACATCACTGTTCAGGCCTGCGCTCGGCTGCAGCCGATCTTCAGACACCACCTCGAGGGCTGAGTTCACCTGAGAAAATCTAATACGTGTTGCACAAAGCTGCCTAAACGCTGTTGTGTGAGGGAACTTTAAGTGGGTTACTCACTATTTTGCTGACATGAGACATCAGGCTGTTTTATTCTACACAGGTTTTCTTCTCCTCAGCCTGGATTCATGAAACAAGCCTGGAAATCTGAGTAGAGCTTTTAAAGAGTTTCCTGAGGAGCCTGTGAGGAGCTGGGGGTAATAAATGAGGACACTAAAACTCTTCAAGTGAATTGTGCTCGACTTTTTCCAAATTGCATAACTGCATAACTCAGTGTGTGAGATGTAAACAGAGAGATTCAGAGTGGTTTGGTGTGAAATGGTTCAGATACCATTACAGTGGTGGTGATAGGAACCAGGGGTCGCCATGACTACAACACAAATATAGACATTTTATTTACTATCCAGAACCACCAGTGAACCTACACGAGTCTTCTGAGTTTATATGAATGTTGATGATGGAAAATAGTGGAAAATCTGAAATAATAAGTTTTCTTTGTGGACTATTTTGCCTCACAGCACCCTGCATGTATCCCTCCACCATGAATGGAGTTTAAGTTCTCTAAACTATCATAAAACAGTGTCTCAGTCATCAGGCAGTGAATTCATAACCATTTCATGTAGGAACTTTCTGTGAGGGAGCTTTTAGAGGTGGACGTCTGGTTCCTATCACCACCACTGTGAACAGTTCTGACTCAGTAGGCTCCTCTTTAACTGTCCTGGTTAAGAGATCCAGTCGTGACACGTACAGAAATGATGAGTCCGATTATCACTGTTCTCTCTTCACTCTCTGTACGTACGTCTCGGTTTCCTCACTGTAATCTTTATTACAATCAGTTCTGTTTCAGCCTTCTGTAGCTGATAAGCTGCTGATGAACTTTCACCGAGAAATATTCAGATATGACAGATTCATACAGACTGAACTCCTCACTCAACCGATTTTGAATGTATGTACTGAACTCGTGCTTCTATACTGCTTGAGTCGTCATTATTCTAATGCACATCTCTCCTCTAAATGCCTACAGAGCACAAAACAGGGTAGGATAATCTCTCTTCATAACACAAGTAGAAGTGTCTGTGAGGAAATATTCTCATGTTTATAGCTTTATATAAGCACCTTTATCTCATATAGACACAGATATTAGACGTGTTAACACTGGTGGGGATGTTCACAGAGCTTTTGTTTACACATCCACAAAAAGAGACAGCTTTCTATGCAGAATCAACTAATGATATGGACCTATTAAAGGACTCAATCTCTGCATTTTTTGTACTTAATTTAATCAAATTTAATTTAATTAAATTTAATCATAATTCATTTTTATGTAGCTCACTTTTTAATTAAGCAGAATTAAGCAGGCTGTTTTTGCTACTGTGCCTTTAAGATTGCTATATGTAAATGAGCTCTGTTCTGATTAGACATGCTGCATTCTAAAAGCAGTCCAGGCTGAAACACTCCTTATAACTTAAGTGTGAAGGGGTGGCGCTAAACTTCTGTGGATATATATACATATTTATATATATACCTCCTATCTCCAAAATGGTAACTTTACAGGAGAAAGAAAAAACCTACTTTATTTTTAATGTAAGTCAATGGAAACAGACTTTCTTCCAAGTCATTTTGGGTCATTTCTTTTAGTCCATTCATCATGAAGTTTACACACAATGTAAAGGACAACAGGCATTTTCAATAACTGAAAAACATCAACTGTGTCTCCAACAGCACGCACAGTGTTACCAACATCAGCCCCGCCTCCAACAATAGCAACAACCTCAGCACCACTTCCTCCACCAGTAACCTCAGCACCACCTCCTCTACCAACAACCCCTGCACCACTTCCTTCATCAACAACCACAGCATCATCTCCTCCACCAGCAACCCCAACACCACTTCCTTCACCAACTACCCCAGCACCACCTTCTCCACCAACCCCAGCACCACCTCTTCCACCAACAACCCCAGCACCATCTCCTCCACCAACAACCCCAGCATCATCTCATCCACCAACAACCCCAGCATCATCTAATCCACCAACAACCACAGCACCACCTACTCCACCAACAACCCCAGCATCATCTCATCCACCAACAACCACAGCACCACCTCCTCCACCAACTACCCCAGCACCACCTTCTCCACCAACCCCAGCACCACCTCTTCCACCAACAACCCCAGCATCATCTCATCCACCAACAACCCCAGCATCATCTCATCCACCAACAACCCCAGCACCACTTCCTTCATCAACAACCCCAGCACCACCTCCTCCACCAAACCCAGCACCACCTCTTCCACCAACTGCCCCACGTCTGCCGTCGCTACCAACAACCATGACTACCACCATCAGAAGAGGGGCAGATGACCTGCTGTTGGTTGAATATGCGAACTCTGGACCAGGTCATTTGAAAACATCAGGAGGAATAATTAGGAAATGATCTGATCACCACTCCTGCTGCTTCACTCGTTCCAGCACCACATACACTACTATGCCACTATGTCAGTGCCAATGCTGTGTTGGTGCCTCACTCAAATGATCTGGAGAATGTCCCAAAGAAATAAAGGTGAAGATGAAGAGAATCTGATTTTCCAAATCACCCATAATGAAAATCAGTATCAAAGGTTGATGCAATGCTCCTCCCGGATTCTGTCATAGACAGAGAGTAAATCCTATTTCAAAATGCTGAAGGCCCCACGAGCAGCTCTTCAGCTCTAGATGGGAACTTCTTTGTCCAGATGAAGAGCTGAGGTCTCC
This sequence comes from Colossoma macropomum, assembly GCF_904425465.1. Lineage (NCBI taxonomy): Eukaryota > Metazoa > Chordata > Actinopteri > Characiformes > Serrasalmidae > Colossoma > Colossoma macropomum. Next base: position 85,785 of record NW_023495747.1, read on the forward strand.
GCCCTTGCATTACTAAAGCTTGAATGCAGTAATGAATACCGCTGTCCCCTTCCATTTCTTCTGGTTGCTATTAAGCAGCTCTGTAAATTGTTAGATTACAACTTGGGAGTGCTTGAAATCTGTTCCACATTGGGAAGGGCAAGTGGAAGACTGCATTCAGAGTTCGGCCATTTAGAGATCAGACCACTACAAGTATGTGTTGATGTTCCCACTGTTTGTAAAAGACCTTTTTGACACATAATAAAATGTGCAGCTTGAAGAGCAGAAGATAAAGACCATCCTGTCATGGCCTGAGCCCACAGTGGTAAAAGACCATTGACATTTCCTTGGGTTTCCTTGGGGTGGTCCTGACAGAAGTAGTGGCTACCACAGTTTTTATGCTTAAGGACCATTTTCCCTCCATGCCCGTACTTACGCACCCTGACCCATCTTGCCAATATGTGGTAGAAGTGGATACCTTAGAGGTGGGTGTGGGTCTCAAAGGCATGGAATCCCACAGAAATTATGCCCCAGCTGTAACAAGGTAACAAGGATTTTTGGATTGTAAACTATCACTGGAGACATCAGTTAGAGCAAGCATGTGAGGAGCTGGAAGAGGAACCACCAGTAGGTACGATCTGTACCCGTGTATCCCCCAGCTCCCCACGCAAGGCTCCTCATGATAAGCTAGTTCCCCTGCCTGTACCTCAGAGATCTTGGATTCACTTATCTCTGTTGATTATGTTACAGATGTGCCCTCTTCAAACAGAGACCCTACTATCCTCAAAGTGTTTGACAGATTCATGAACCCACCTAATCCCATTGCTTCCATTCTCACTGCACTCCAAGTTGCTGAAGCCCTGTTTCAGCAGGTATCTTGATCTTATAGCCTGCCTGGCAGGGGTCCTCAATTCACATCTTGTGGAAGGCTTTCAAGGAGTGGGGATCATGGTCAGTCTCACATCAGGATATCTGCAATCAAGTAGAAAGCCTGAGCCTGAAACTAAAGAGCTTTATTATTTTTTACACGAAGGACATGAGGAGTGGTATCAGTCCGCAAGTTTTTCTTGAATATCCTCAGAACTTCAGCTTCTCTGTGTGTTTGATTATCATCCTTCCCTGTTTTTATGGTCCCTGGGTCAAATGGACACTCCCGTGGTTGACGAATTGTTCTACGAGACTGAAAGCGTTTGGGAGGCTGCAGATTGTGGTTCGGCATCAGAAAGATCAGGCAGATTGTTGGTGCAGTTGGATCCTGATGTTCTCAAGTTTGATTATCCACGAAATACTAAAATCCCCACCTGCAAATGACTCTTACTGTCTGTCTGACTTTCCTGCAGTAGCCTGTTTTTTTCTGAGCTTGCACCTGGAATAAAAAGCTTTTCATTCACTGCAGACACATTTTTAATGACTAAAGCTGCCTTAAGTTACTGTTCCTGGTCTTACGAGGGGGCTAGAGTGGAGAATTATAGCATTTAAAGTATCATTTATAGTAACACAGTAGTGTCGGAATGAAATTGATTATTGATTTTTAAATGAATATAAGATGTGCTTTATGTCTCTGATTTTAGATAGCTAGATAGATAGATAGATAGATAGATAGATAGATAGAACTTTATTGATCCCGAAGGGAAATTGCAGTGTTTCAGTAGCAAGACATATAATTTCACATAAACTTAAATAAAATCATTTTTTTAAAAATAAAAAATAGAAATTTACATTTACATGGCATCTCACACGGCTCTTTAACACAGCGCAGCTGTAACAGTCTGCACTGAATGAGCTTCTCTGTTTATCCAGTGTAGCATGCAGGGGGTGTGAGGTGTTGTCCAATATGCCCAACAGCTTGTTGAGCGTCCTCTGCTCTGCCACAACCTCCAAACAGTCCAGCTTGACTCCGACAACAGAGCCAGCCTTCCTAATAAGTTTGTTAATTTTGTTCAGAGCCCTTCATTTAAAAATGTACCCTGTGACCTTACTGGACCTTTTGGTGGATATTTGGACACTGAGTGTGTTTACATGCATTACGATGATTTTTAAAAACAAGCTGCAGCATGAAGTTTTACGTTACGTTTACGTCACGTCCTCTTCTGTGAGTTTATTGGCTGCTTGCAAAGCAGAAATCTGATTACTGTCTGACTCATGTAGAGCTGGAGTTTCCCATTATCTGTTTACTCAATGCATGTAAACGTGTTGATTGGATTGCTGACAGAATCTGATTTTCTAATTTGATATTTCTAATAGCTATCAGATTATTAAGTGCATGTAAACTCAGTGTTTTCCATGTAATTACTGAACAATAAGCACTAGAATATGAATCAGCAAAAAAGCCATACAGGTTTAGCAGCTGGCGCATATATAACCACCCGTTCAACAGTACTTGTTTAAACCAGACAACCATCTCTGAGCCAGTCAACCACAGCCACAGGTTTGTGGTCATACGCTGCACGTTTTTCTCTGCCTCTCTCTCTCATACAAACATTTGTATTACTTTTATAAGAACCTAAATCTTAAGAGTTTTACTTTGTATGTGATTTATTTTTGTGATTTATTTGGAAGAAAATAAATGAACCCAAAGACCTGTGACTGAATTCTTGCACACTAAACACGATTTTTCAGACGATTATTTTACTCACACTCAGTTTCATTTTTGTGAACTTTCTCAAACACTTTTGTCTCTGCTGTTGGCATGGCGACAACCAAGATGACGGATTGTTGGTGTCCCAACAACTAGACCTTTTTACAAACGCCAAAGGAATTAGTTTGTCCTCTGCTTCGTCATGGACCTCCAAAATCAGCTCAATTTGAGCGTAAACTGGGCTACAAACATCCGAGTTCTATGTGAAAGCTCTCGTAACCTTTCAGCTCCAGGAGGCGGATGCAATGCCACCATCAAAAATTGCCCAATTTTGTTAGAAGCAAATATATTCTTTCATTTTTTCACTTTCTGTCTGTTTGGTCTTTTTATCATGGGGTGAAAAACAGTGAAAATTGCTGCCTAGTGTGTTTAGTTTGGATGTGAAAATATTGTGTCTGAATATTTCACATTCAGTGTCGTATGGCCTTTGGACGGGCTTTGAACCTGTTACTGTGAGCAAAATATTCCTACACCCTAAGTCCATAACCATAGAAGTCGTGGGGCAGTTGTGGCCTTGTGACCGGAAGGTCGCCGGTTTGATCCCCTGAGCTGACAGTACGTGACTGAAGTGCCCTTGAGCAAGACACCTAACCCCCAAATGCTCCCCGGGTGCCGTGGACAGGGCTGCCCACCGCTCCAGGCAAGTGTGCTCACTGCCCCCTAGTGTGTATGTGGTGTTTCACTGCACAGATGGGTCAAAATGCAGAGGTGGAATGTCCCCGTTGTGGGACTAATAAGGGTCACTTAATTTAATTTTAATTAATTTTAATAACACAATCAACCAATCAGTCAATCAGCTCTATCTCTATAGATAACGCTGAAATGCACAGTTTCTGTTGGCGGTGAAACATTCTCACTTATTCTCGAGAGGAGATCCAGTCATAACATGCCGGATAGACTCGGCTTTGTTATGATTGGCTCGTCTGGCTGTGATGGTTGGTGAGAGTTGAAGGGGCTGAGGCTGGTGTTCTGTAGAAACCTGTGCTGTCAGAAGACGAATGTGACTAAAGCAGCTCTTTACACTTCCACCCGTCTCTCTTCTCTCTCTGTGAGCAGCTCTACAGCTCAGTTTAGCCATGTTAGCATTAACTGGTCTATTTTTAAAGATTCCCATGTAACAGCTTTCATTTTGACTTTGAACTCTGAATTGGTGGATTTATGTTCATATGATGCACGATCATGTATTCGTCCTACGGTTAGGTTAGGGTTTTCCTGTGACTGAGCAGCTTGTATCTCCTCTAAACGGCTACAGAGCACACAACGGGGTAAGATAACCTCACTTCACGAGCAGAAAGGCATAGAAACGTTTATCTGGTTTCAGTTCACATCTTTAAGACCAGAGATTCAGCCCAATGCAAACATTTCAACATCTGGAGCACGAAGGTGAGACAAAGTTCTCCTGTGTTTTCAGATGGCGTTCGCCACATCAGAGGGGATTTTTCGGGTCTGTTTTCTTCACCAACCACGAAGCCTCAAACCTCCACACGCTTCATTAATTAGTCACGAAACAGCTCGTCACCTGAGCGTTTCTGAGCATGTCACAGCTCTGATTTGAGGAGAAAGATCATTGTAATCAATGTAAGTTTACACATGCATGGTTACTTTGCATACTTCTGTTGTGTGCAAAAGTTTGTACACCCCCCCCAGGTCAAATGACAAGTTTTTTGATGTGCTAAGTGAAAATAAGTTAGTACATCCACACAGCAAGAAGGTTCTGCGTTCGATTCCCCGGCCGGGCAACCAGGCTCCTCTCTGTGTGAGGTCTGCATGTTCTCCCTGTGTCAGTGAGGGTCAGTCCAAAGACATGCGGTCAGGCCAACTAGACAAACTAAAGTGGCTCTTCAGAACAGAGCTTATCCATAAACGAACTGTACAGACTTTTATGGGGGCTCTTTACACTGTAACTCCAGTGTATACGTTTTATTATCACTCCATCTTTATGTACGATTCTATTCTAACCTGTTCAGACGAGTATCAGTGCAGGTGTTTTCATCTGGGTTTTTATTTTTTCATTCAGGTCTCTGTAATTATTATCAGACTGCCTGAGAAGAGACCCCCAAGCCCACCACCCCCAGCCCCATCCCCTCCACCTCTACCCACAACCCCAGGATCACCCCCACCTCCACCGCTGATGACCACCACCAGGAGAGGGGACAATTAACCTGCTGTTACTGAACACAGAGGCTGATCAACACTTCAGCCCAAAGCCACAGAGAGTCAGTCATTTTACAAAACAACACAAGACGCCACTTGATAAACGATACTGTGTTAGCATGAGCCGAATTAAACGACAGTGACCGACGTTTGTTCCATTTCAACCACTGTTATGAAGCTGTTGTGGTGCTGCAGCCTCTTATGTTACTTGGAACCACCGGCGGTTCACACTTCGTCATGTTCTTCATAACTTTCATATTTCATAAGCTACATTCTAAAGGTGGGCGTCGTATGAGAGCTGTAACTGTCTTCTTTCCAGTCAAATAGATGGGTGATGTAATTTTAAACCCTTATAATAAAAGAAGCTGAACTCACAGTTTTTTGTCTACTGAAAGTCGACCCATTTTTCCACAAATCTGGGCTATAAACTATAAACAGATGGCGTCTCTTCAGTGATCTGCTCTGTAAACATTATTTTATAAAATAATACAAAGAGCGTCTAAGATTTTTGGCTTTCAGCAGTGAATTGTAAGCATATAGTGATATGTGTATAATCATAAAACACACATTCTGTTGAGGGGAGCTTTTACCAAAAATAAATAAATAAATAAATAAATAAATATGTACTTTTATTTCATGCAGTTACTGAATAATTTGCCTTCTGATTTGATCGTGTAAATTCAGATGGACAAACCAAAAAAGAACAACATTCACCATAATTATACTGAACAGGTTTAGACTCAGAGCTGAAACCCATTCTGGACTTTTAAACTGATCTTGGACTTCAGACTAAAGTCCTTTTGCTCTGAGTGACTCTAAACCTTAATTATGTTTATTTTATTAAAACTAATGATCAAACACTCCAAAACAATCATAACTCTGCCAAACTTTACCAAATGTTTCATTAGTGACTGTTTCAGTAGTGACTGTTTCGGTTGTGACTGTTTCAGTAGTGACTGTTTCAGTAGTGACTGTTTCATTAGTGACTGTTTCAGTAGTGACTGTTTCAGTAGTGACTGTTTCGGTTGTGACTGTTTCAGTAGTGACTGTTTCAGTAGTGACTGTTTCATTAGTGACTGTTTCAGTAGTGACTGTTTTAGCTCAAAATTTTAGCTCATTTTATTTACTATCCAGAACCACCAGTGAACCTACACGAGTCTTCTGAGTTTATATGAATGTTGATGATGGAAAATAGTGGCTCTGGCTCGGTAAGTTTCTCTAGAACAGAGCGTTTCACACCAAACCACTCTGAACCGCTCTGAACCACTGTTTACATCTTAATTAGTTGGTTATGCAGGAATTTTGAAAACCGGGTGGAGTTCCCCTGTAGGTCCTCAGGCTGAGTGGGAAACCTGTAAAGGGCGCTTTAACAGAGTTCCCTCTGGTTTGTTCGAGTTTCTCCGTCCTCAGTGACCGAGCGCACGCGCAGCTCTGCGGTTCTTAATGAGACATATTTAATTCAGAGACCAATCAGGCCGGATTTACAGTTGTAGTTTTTTCCTAATCTTTTTACTACAAATTGACGCCGTTTTCCTGCGACAGCCGGCGCGTCACATCCGGTGCGGTGCATCCTCATTCGTCCCCCAGCATAAGCTGCACCCCGAAGGCCCCACTGTGGAGCCGCCGCGCCCGCCTGATTTACCCGCTAGCAGAGCTAGGGAAGCTAAGCTATGCTAAGCTAACGCGGATTCTCCCGAACACCCTCTGACCTCGGCTCAGACCGGTGAGAGTGTCGGCGGCGGACTCGGCCGGACTCGGCTCCCGATTCTGATCCAGACGATGAGGTTTAAAAGGAGAAACGGACGGTTTTAATGTTTGAACTGCGACACTGGCGAGTTAGCGAGCCTCGTTAGCCTCACAGCTAACCGTGCTGTGGTAAACACGGCGGAGTATGAGCGCCGATACACCGGAGCGGCGATGAAGAGGACCAACGCTGCCGGAGATCGGACACATCAGAACCTACTTCACACAGTTAATCAGACAGATATTCAGATATTTTATATTTACATTTTTTAAATAATAATTAAGAGTAATTATTTGTAAAATTGAAATCTTGAAAATATTTCAGTATTTTAAATATTTAATATTTAAATGTACATTTTATATTTTAATATTTTAATAGTTTTAAAATGTGAAAAAATTGAATAGCAAAAATTTTTTTACCATTTTTAAACTATTAAAATATAGCCATAGTACCTGTATATTAGAATATTTAAAAATATTCTGTAAATATTAATGTTAATTAGTATAATAAATTATAAAAATATCAGATAGACATTTTAGATATTTAACCCAGTAACTCAAAGTGATGATTGTCCGATAGTAATACAGCTCAGTTATGGCCCGATTGATCAGTCATCAATCATTTATCAGCATCAGATCAATAAAACCGTTGGAGATCAGAGTCGGTTCTAGAACTGAGTGGGAACTTTTAGTCCTCTTACTCCGTCCAGTGGAGGAACTGAAGCTCAGAGAGGAGTGACCAGTCCACAGTCCACACACTCAGTGCATTGTAACACAGTGGACGTAACAGGATCAGCAGGTGAAAGTACAAGTCCATCAAAATTTCACCTGCAGTGTGTGGAACTGAGCAGTTCAGCTTCCAAAACATCTGTGATCCAAACACACCTGAACTGTCTCATTACTGAATGTGATGTGTTTTTCCATATAACATATATCAGCACAATTTCAATAAACATTTTTGACAAAAATACGACAGAATGTTTGAAAATGTGTGTCGTGTCCTTTTTGGTGTGGTCATTTTTATTGTCCAGCTGATGTGAAGATGATGGGGCTGCAAAATGTTGAACCTTCATTGTTTCAGATGAATAAAGTGTTGATAGGTGGTTACTAAGATAGCACCGGTGGTTGCTAGATAGCTGCTAGGCGGTTGCCATGGTATCCCAGGTGGTTGCTAGGTGGTTGCTATGGTATCCCAGGTGGTGTTTATGGTGTTGTTAGACGGGCGGTAGCTATGGTATCCCAGGTGGTGTCTATGGTGTTGTTAGGCGGGCGGTAGCTACGGTATCCCAGGTGGTTGCTGTGTCATCCCAGGTGGTTGCTAGGATGTTGCTAGGCAGTTAGTATGGCATACAGATGTTTGGATGTTTCTAGTGTACTTCTATCAGTAAGTGGAGCGCACAAACTTTTGCACACACACTTCTGCCATTCAGTTCTTTGGAAAAAAAAACAGTTATTGAATGATGATGTACGAAAACAGTCCGATCAAAAGGCTGCTCACAAAGCAAACCATTCCCAATAAGACTGAGCTTGTGGGACGAGTTATCAGACAAAAAATCCGGCAGGAAAATAATAATAATAATAGTAATAATAATAATAATACTAATAATAGGAAGAAGAAAAAGAACAACAACAACAACAAAAACTGATAACAACAGCGCAGTATAAACAAGACGTCCCGCCCACGGCCGCTGAACGACAGCTCAGGTTCCTCTTCTCCGCCAATCAGATTGCGAGCGGAAGCTGGAGGGTGCAGGATTCGGCGGAGTGCGGATGATAGCGCAGCACCGCCGGCTCGGCTTGTGTGTGGGTTTCCCTGCGCGCGCTGCAGGGGGCGAGACGCCGGAGCGCTGAGAGCGACGCACAGCCGAACTCGGCACAGCACCGAAACACACGAACACAGGGAGACGAGCGGAGCATCCAGCGGCGGAGCGGCGACACGGAGCATCGGTAAGCCTCAGTGGAAGCACACGGGGATCTGCAGCCTCTGCCCGGCCGCTGTTCTCAGTTCGGCGAGCGGCTGGTCCGGGAGTTAGCGGGTTAGCTTCCTCAGGCTAGCGCCGCTGCTTTGTCTCGGAGCGCACGCTGCCGGATTCGGTCCCCCCCCTCTCTCCGTCGGGCTGATTATTCCCCGTTTTCCCTCACAGATCGCCCCCAAACTACACTCCCGGCTCCTGCTCCGACTGCGCGCCCCGACAGGGCCGGCCTCGCCCCGGCCGAGCGGGATTAAAATCCTGCCGTCTCATTTGCGGCGATAGCGTTAGCGTTAGCTTTAGCGTTAGCTCGGGGCTGTAAGTGCGTTGCGCTCCTCGCTTTCGCTTTTCCTCTGTTCAAACTGCGCACTGACCGAAATGACCACCGCGGACCCTCTGCAGAGGCAGGACCCCCCTTCTTCACTGATATCAGCGACGTGTTCGTCTTTCGGTACCAGCCTGCAGTCGGCTTTCTGATTCTCCAGCTTCTGGTTCGAATTGCCCCGGTCCACCTTAAATGGCGCAGCAGTTACGGGCGCCTCGTAATGTCACTGCTGCGCCGTTTAAGGTGGAACGGGGGAATTCCAACAAGGAGCCGGAGAGTCGCCCTTTAATCGCGTGGTTTCTTTGATGGACCGCTTTTCTCCGTTTGGGCCGAACCGGCTGCGGGCAGTACGGAGGTTATCCTGGCCAGCGGGCCGCTTTTCAGCTGTTCTGTTCGGGCCGTACCGGAGTTTGAGCGGCGGTTAAAGCTGCTTCTCTGAGGGGAAGTGAGGCCTGAGCGCTCCGCCGGCCCCCATTGTTCTCTCTCGCTCCCAGGCCCGGCCTGATCACGACACCTGCGTTCTCACCGTGTTCCCCGTGCGTTCTCCTCTATGTTCCCCTTCGGTTCCCCGTGTGTTCCCCTTCTGTTCCCCGTGTCTTCCCTCTGTGTTCCCTTTGTGTTCTCCTTTATGTTCCTCTTCTGTTCTCCATGTCTCCCCTTTATTTTCCCCATGTGTTCTCTATGTTCTTCTTCTGTTCCCCGTGTCTTCTCTCTGTGTTCCTCTTCTGTTCTCCATGTCTTCCCTCTGTGTTCCTCTTCTGTTCTCCATGTCTCCCCTTTATTTTCCCCATGTGTTCTCCTCTATGTTCCCCTTCTGTTCCCTGTGTGTTCCCCATGTGTTCTCACCATGTTCCCCTTCTGTTCCCCGTGTGTTCCCCGTGTGTTCTCCTCTATGTTCCCCTTCTGTTCCCTGTGTGTTCCCTTTGTGTTCTTCTTTATGTTCCTCTTCTGTTCCCCATGTGTTCTCACCATGTTCCCCCTCTGTTCCCCATGTGTTCTCCTCTGTTCTCCTTCTGTTTCCTGTGTGTTCCCTTTATGTTCTCCTTGTGTTCCCCATGTCTTTTGTTTGTTCTCCTTGTGTTCCCCATGTCTTTTGTTTGTTCTCCTTGTGTTCCCCATGTCTTTCCTTTATGTTCTCCTTGTGTTCCCCATGTGTTCTCCTTGTGTTCCCCATGTGTTCTCCTTGTGTTCCCCATGTGTTCTCCTTGTGTTCCCCATGTCTTTCCTTTATGTTCTCCTTGTGTTCCCCATGTGTTCTCCTTGTGTTCCCCATGTGTTCTCCTTTATGTTCTCCTTGTGTTCCCCATGTGTTCTCCTTGTGTTCCCCATGTGTTCTCCTTTATGTTCTCCTTGTGTTCCCCATGTCTTTCCTTTATGTTCTCCTTGTGTCCCCCATGTCTTTCCTTTATGTTCTCCTTGTGTCCCCCATGTCTTTCCTTTATGTTCTCCTTGTGTTCCCCATGTCTTTCCTTTATGTTCTCCTTGTGTTCCCCATGTCTTTCCTTTATGTTCTCCTTGTGTTCCCCATGTCTTTCCTTTATGTTCTCCTTGTGTTCCCCATGTGTTCTCCTTGTGTTCCCCATGTGTTCTCCTTGTGTTCCCCATGTGTTCTCCTTGTGTTCCCCATGTGTTCTCCTTGTGTTCCCCATGTGTTCTCCTTTATGTTCTCCTTGTGTTCCCCATGTCTTTCCTTTATGTTCTCCTTGTGTTCCCCATGTCTTTCCTTTATGTTCTCCTTGTGTTCCCCATGTCTTTCCTTTATGTTCTCCTTGTGTTCCCCATGTCTTTCCTTTATGTTCTCCTTGTGTTCCCCATGTCTTTCCTTTATGTTCTCCTTGTGTTCCCCATGTCTTCCCTTTATGTTCTCCTTGTGTTCCCCATGTCTTCTCCTTTATGTTCTCCTTGTGTTCCCCATGTCTTCCCTTTATGTTCTCTCTGTGTTCTCTCTGTGTTCCTGATGTGTTCCTCTTGTGTTCCAGCGTCCTAACCTGTCTACCTGAAAGAGATGGTGATGGAGAAACCCAGCCCCTTGCTCGTAGGGCGCGAGTTTGTGAGGCAGTACTACACACTCCTCAACAAAGCACCTGACTACCTGCACAGGTGAGTGAAGACGGAGCGTTCTGGATCCTCCTCCTGCGTCCGCAGCTCATCAGAAGCTGTTCTGACGCCGTCTCTGCTCTTTAAGTGACAGCGAGTGCTGTGTAGGATCTAAAGACTGGAGATCATCACTGAGAACTCAGACAGAACGTCTGAGGCGGTACAGTTCAGGGTTTCGGTGAGGGGGAACGGGTTCCGCCTCAGATCAGCTGGTTTTTCAGGGTGATCTCAGTCGGCTGCGTCTCCGCAGCACAGCGGACAGTGGGTTTGGTAAAGCAGGAGCGTCTGACCACTGGGCTCTGTTATAAATGAGCTTCAGAGGTTCTACTGTTCTTTTACTCAGCGCAGGGAACCAGATACGTTCTGCAGATAGAGATTAGATGTGCCCCTTCAATTTAGGGGAGGGCTTTATGGTAAAACTGTAATATTATACGTCAAGACATTTTCACAGTACGCGTCACAGTATTGGGTTCTTTGGGATTTAATAAGTTGGAACAGACAGAATAGAAGCTGTAGTATATAAACATGCTCTAATAGTAATAACACATTAATAACTACAGTGATTTTTGATCACTGCACTTCAGATCCAGTTAAACAGGCCTAATTATGTTCAACTCGTAATGAAACGTGGTCAGTCAGTGTTTAAGCACTGACGATGTCCAGGTTATGCTCAGGAAAGCGGATTGTGAGAATTTATCACAATAACGGTAAAATACTGTCGTATTGCCCAGCGCCACCTCATCAGAAACACCCACAGTGCTTTTGGGAGACGACGCCCCAAATAAACCTTCGACACTCATCATACGAGACGACAACACAGCAGTTAAACCTCTATTTCATCTCTAATTATGGATTTTCTGATCTCTATAGTCCATTTTCACACTTCCGTGTTCGTCAGCGTGGAAGAGTAAGTAGTAGTGTTGAAGAGCTTCCGGTCGCTGTGAACAGTGGCTGATACGGCCTGGAAACACTGTCTTATTCGTTAATGCACCAATAATTCAACCGAACAGCCTCAGCTGAGTTTCCACTCGATCAGATTTAAAAACGTTCAAAGATCTGCTCGTCATGTGTCACTTTTAATGAGGTAACCAATCAAAAAAGAGCAAAGCTGATCTCTGAACGCTGGTGATGTAACTGCTCACCTGTTAACTGAAAACCGGCGCCGCTAAACGCTGCAGGAGGAAGTGCGATAACATTACTGTTTACAGCCGGATGTGACGACGCAGAGACTGTGAAGAGGGTCTGTCGCGAGCTCAGTTAAAAGGCTCATATCTTACGGTGTGTATTTTATTTAAGGTCCACTTTTAACATTTGTGTGGTTTTATGTGTGAAAGTTCATCTCTACATCACCGTTTTCCAGCCTCTCTTTCTCCTGGAGTTTAACTCTTTTAGTTACTGTACCTGTAAGACTGATATATGTAAATCAGCTCTGTTCTGATTGGCTGCCCTGTGTTGAGCCTCATTCAGAAAGCAGTCCAGGCTGAAACACTCCTTATAACTTCAGCGTGAGAGGGTGGAGCTAGACTGCTGTGGATATGTGTGACATCACAAAAGCAGGATATCCAAAACAGATGGTTTTCTGTGATGTGGGGCCTTTAAATCTGATTATTCTCTATAAATTAAGCTCGGGGCCTTTTAACCCCCCCCCACCCGGAAGACCGATACGTCCAGTTTTCGCTCTGAAAGAACAGGCGTGTCTCGCGCTGGGGGTAAAGAGTCGTTTTTGGCTGCTGCTGTGCGCCGCGCGGGGGTCTCTCAGCGCGTATCCACGTTCAGCACTTCAGAAACACGGACGATGTTGGCGTCTCTCGTGCGTTTCCTCAGTCTGAGTGGTGGAGCTTCGTCTCTGCGCTGCGAGAGCGTCAGCGGGAGGGGAAAGTCCATCAGAAAAGCGGAATTAAAAGGGCGATTATTACGGCATCATCTACACGCGTTACTCTATATTCATGGTATCATCAGCTCTGTTCTCTGCGATCGTATGACCACGAGTGACGCAGAGATCGGGTTCATAAACTCTCCTAAACCCTGTTTAACCCTGTTAAACCCCCTCCTGCAGGGAGTTTATTGCATGTGAATTTTTATCACTGAGGAGTAAAACTTTATTACAGACGTTCAAACAGCTCCAGTCAGAGCAGCCTTTTGATGTGCTGTCTTTGCTTTTGTTCACCTTAATCGTTTATCTAATTGTCTTTTCTCTCCGTTTCTCTCTCAGGTTCTACGGCAGGAACTCCTCATACGTGCACGGAGGTCTGGATGGCAGCGGTAAACCCGAGGAGGCCGTTTATGGCCAGGCAGTGAGTAGATGTTCCTCCGTGTTGAGGGAACAGTAACCGCCGCACTGTGAAGTTCTTTCTTCTCCTTTATTCTAAAAATATCCCCTCGGTCCGATTAACGCCGCCTGCAGATCCGACTGACGGGAAGCTACGTTAAAGAAGTGGTTCACTGAAAAATCAGGTTTACTGGTTTTCCCCTTTTATCCTGAACACAGCCGGTCAGTTTAGATGTTTCTTCTTTAGCTTTACTGCTGGAGCTACGAGGCTAATTAGACCAGTAATGGCCGTTTACAGCCCACTGAGTGCTGAACAGCGGTTAGACCTCTTTATAGGAGCCGCAGAGGAGATTCAGAGAGCTGTGCATGAATAACAGCAAAACAAAAACAGATTAAAAACTTAAATAAACAAAAGTTACATGTCGCTGCTGTCAGGACAAAACCTCTCATCTCCAATGGTAGCTTTACAGGAGAAGGAAAAAACATACTTTACTCCTAGTGGAAGTCAGTGGAACCAGAATTTTATCCAGGTCATTTCGGGTCGTTTCTTTTGGTCCATTCATCCTGAAATTTACACACAACGTAAAGAAAAATAGGCGTTTTCAAATCGTCATAAACTGAAAAAATGACCTAAACAGAGATACGAGGTTTTCTTCACACCGCAGTGAAATATTGATCATTTTGAAAGCAAACAGCTCATCATCTGTGTTTGGGGTTGTGGCTGTAAACTAGGTTTTCAGCATTTCTTTAAAGGAACAGCTTCACCAAACATGCTAATGTGGCTAACAGTGATTGGACGTCGGTCGATGCCAATTCACAGTATTTAATATTGACTGGCGTTGAAAAAGTTTCAGTAATTTTGATTAATATTACACTTATAAAGATGGCTCTTCAAGGGTTCTTAGTAAAGGCAGTGTTTCCATTTGGAACCTCTTTGAAAGTGGTTCTGTACAGCACCACAAAGGGTTCTTCTACTGTTACAAGCGTGACATCGTAGCATTTTCAGAAAGGTTCTACACTGAACCTTTTGAGAGCTGTTCGGAACAAAACCTTCCATCTGCACAAACCGTGAAACGTTCCTAACGCTGAGTCGACGTAAATGATCTAGAACTTTGTCCAAGTAGTTTTGGAGCTTTTCCGTCGGTCCGTTCATTGTGAAATTTTAGCTGGTTGTAAAGAACAGTTATTGTTTTCAGATTAAGAATATATATATATAATATATATATATATATATATGTATGTGTGTAAAGCAACAAAAATGGAAATACAAGGTTTTCCCACAACAGAGATAAAACACTTCTCCATCAGTCTGGAGAACCATGTCACCGTGCAGAGAACCATTTAAGCATGAAACGTCTCTATATAGTACTCATAGGTCCGTCGCCTTCACTGAAGAACCTTTAGGATGTGTGTTTTTGTAAGAATGAAGGTTTTTGACTGTCGTTCCTTTAGACGCAGATTAAAGTCCAGAACTGAGCTGAACTGCCTGATTATACAGGATCTCAGATGCGGGTCTGGACTTCAGTACAGCTGGTGCTCAAATCTGCATTAATAACTGGTGTATTTGGTTCTGATGGGCTGTAGAAGGAACACTGAACAGAACTTCAGATCTGACGGGTCAAAACAGATTTTTCACTGATTCGTATTACAGAAGCAAATCTGATCTGAATTTAGGAATCTAATCTTATCTTACAGCGTCTTTTCTTATCTGAAGTTAACTGTCATGTCTGTTACTTAGCAACCAACCATACGTGCACAACTGAGACGTAAACACGTAACCAAGTTAGTCGGACAGTTAACGTTAGCTACCGTTACCGCGGCAAAAAAGGTCGAACAGAACTAAAGTGTGATAAACTGTGAGTAGTGAAGACTGTGAGAGCGCCCCCTGCTGTTTATCAGAGCATCGCCGCTCCACAGTTTCAGTCTCCATTTCCCAAACGCTTTAGCCGAGCGCGCTAACGTTACTCCTCCTAATAAACAGACCCACGTTCAGCTCCGTCTCCTCATTATTATTATAGACTTAAGACCTGCTGTTCTGTAACGGCTTCTGTCCTAAACTCTTAACTGAGTCTTAACTGAGGTTGCCATGACAGCAAAGCATCTCAGGGACCCCCATGGACCCTCACAGAGCAGGTACTATTTGGGTGGTGGATCATTCTCAGCACTGCAGTAACACTGACGTGGTGGTGGTGGTGGTGTGTTAGTGTGTGTTGTGCTGGTACGAGTGGATCAGACACAGCAGTGCTGCTGGAGTTTTTAAACACTGTGTCCACTCACTGTCCACTCTATTAGACACTCCTACCTTGTCGGTCCACCTTGTAGATGTAAAGTCAGAGACGATAGCTCATCTGCTGCTGCACAGTTTGTGTTGGTCATCCTCTAGTCCTTCATCAGTGGTCACAGGACGCCGCCCACAGGACGCTGTTGACTGGATATTTTTGGTTGGTGGACTATTCTCAGTCCAGCAGCGACACTGAGGTGTTTAAAAACTCCAGCAGCACTGCTGTGTCTGATCCACTCAGACCAGCACAACACACACTAACACACCACCACCACGTCAGTGTTACTGCAGTGCTGAGAATGATCCACCACCCAAATAGTACCTGCTCTGTGAGGGTCCATGGGGGTCCTGAACACTGAAGAACAGGGTAAAAGGGGGCTAACAAAGTATCAGAGAAACAGATGGACGACAGTCTGTAACTGTAGAACTACAAAGTGCACCTATATAGTAAGTGGAGCTGATAAAATGGACAATGAGTGTAGAAACAAGGAGGTGGTCAGAATGTTGTGACCGGTGTAAACTAACTCACACTATAAGTAAAGGACGTTCTCTCGTTCTCTCCTGTGAACTCGCCGTTTTGGAGACACTGTTTTTCTTTGTCCAGTGACAATATAAACAGTGCTTGTGGACACTCGTGATCTCTGAACTCTCTTGGACGCGGTGGCGTTTCTGTGGTTACGGGCGTGATGGGCAGCCGTGCCCGGCCCCGGTGGACGGGCGTCAGGAAATCTGACCCCTGATCAGACGGACTCAAATATTTACTGGTGTGGAATATTCAGCCGCTGCCAGCTGGAGCGATTCAAGGCCTTTAAGAGCAGCGAACACTGCGGAGTCTGGAGGCTCCTGCTTTCATACTGAGATCAGACGCTCTCAGGACGGCGGTTCGCTCTTTCATCCTTCCTGGTAATCGATGTGAAAAGCCTCAGTGATCAGGTCTGAAATGCTAATGTTGCTGGACGCCGTTCTGAGAAACTGAGGACGGCAGGAAACCAAACGAGCGCCGGATTTCAGCGCTGTAACAAATGTTCGATTGTTTAACCCTTTATTGCTTTATCACCTAAACATGATCAAGTTTTAATGTTTTTGTTATTTAAAATGCTTAAATAATGGTAATATTTAAAAATATATTTATTATTAAAATTAAGTGGGGTATTTGGTAAATTGTTGTTGCCATATGGCAACAATGCGCAGTCGTACCACAGCACCATAAAATAAAAAATAACAACATAAAATCTGATTTTTCTCTGAAAACGTCCTTTTATTGAAAACAAGACCAGACAAATCCAACTTAGACTCAGTGAAATGTACGACCCAATATTTACAAATATTGGAAATTAATACAATTTCAGTTGTGTTTGGAATGGATGGTAATAACAGCGTCATAATGAAAATTCCTGGTCATGTGGTGTCGAAGTATTTGTCCTTTCAAAGTAAAAGACCCTTTTTCCATAATTAAATGGGAGAAAACAGATTTTATTTTACAGCTTTTTAGTAAAATTGAGAGAGAGAGTTGCCGTAAGGCACCGTGGTACAGTGGAGGGTTAATGATTATAATATTCCACTCAGCGGCTCCAGTAACTGATGGTTTTTCCAGTTTTTGTGAAGTCGCCCTGCTGTGCATCAGTTTTTATATCGGTTTGTCTGTTAGTCAGACAGTTCTTTCCTCTCAGAGCTCTGTGGCCTCAACTCTCCTCCACTGCCCATCACTGACGCCATCCCACCGTGTCAGCAGCCTAGCTGGGGTTGCCAGATCCAGCAAAATTCCCCTGGATTTTATGCTATTTGCTAAGATGACAGTTACAGCCCTCATTATCAAAAACGTCACAAGTTTTAAGAGGGGAAATTGAACCTAATAACAGAGTTGTTGCCTGTGGTGTTAGACCAATCAGAGGCAACCAAACCTCCATGTGTTGTGACATCACAACCACAACTTCCCGGCTTTCTGGCTCACTGCGTTTAGCAGTTAAGGCTGAACCTCAATTTATAGAAAACGATCGCAGTTTAAATCGCAGCCGCAGTATTGTTCAGATATTATTCAGACAAATCAGGAATGAAAATTTTCCCCAAATCGTTCAGCCCCAACTTAAAAAAATTGCTCTCTTAAATTGTGATTTTAATGTAAAACTGTTCATCCTTCAGTTCTAACGACAGTTATTGATCACTGAAGTTTCATTTGAAAGCGTAAATGACAAGAAAATAAATTCCAGCAGTTTTAGAATAAAGCAGATTTGTTTAACAGTAATTAACACTAGTGTATTAGTGTGTAATTAATAATGAATAACAATCTACTGAATAACAGTAAACCCACTGAAAGTCTGAAAACCGTATAAATCGTAAAATGCCCGACTCCGCTGATGTTCAGTAAACAACTCACTCAGTTTTCACGCTGTTTTCACCCCAAAACGAGAGAACCAATCATCACTGTATCCAGATGAGCTGAACTGATCTGTCGTTACTGGGTTGTAAATGTAGTGAGGATGGAACAGTCCACAAAACTCAGAACTCAAATTAGTGACGTCTCAGTTCTTCAGTGCAGCCACAATGAGGAGTGTCTGAAAATGTGCCTTATGTTCATACAGAGATGTTAATACGTGAATATTTCCATTTTTAGAGCACTTATTATCAGAGAAGTCAAATATTAGACTTAGAGCTGCTCCGTGGAGTTTAAACCAAAAATACTCTATTTTCTAAACCGCTGCTTTTTCAGTGCAGAAGTGCAGCTGCGCTGATCCTGAATCCCGTTAGTGTTTAATAAAGTATTCACAGTATTAAATTCCCTAAATCTCTATCTGAGTACTCGTATGGTCTGTGTTCCAGTGCTGAGATCTGAATGAATCTAAATTGATGGATTGAATCTACAGAATCCTGATCAGAATCAGTCGTAATCGATCTGTTCACACCGAGGTTACTGTAGCTCTGAGGTTCTGACTCGTGTTTATCCTTTGTTTAGTTTCCGTTTCAGTTCAGTTTCAGGCAGTTTTCGGGGAGAGCTGCTGGTTTCAGTTCAGTTTCAGGCAGTTTTCGGGGAGAGCTGCTGGTTTCAGTTCAGTTTCAGGCAGTTTTCGGGGAGAGCTGCTGGTTTCAGTTTAGTTTCAGGCAGTTTTAGGGGAGAGCTGCTGGTTTCAGTTCAGTTTCAGGCAGTTTTCGGGGAGAGCTGCTGGTTTCAGTTTAGTTTCAGGCAGTTTTAGGGGAGAGCTGCTGGTTTCAGTTCAGTTTCAGGCAGTTTTAGGGGAGAGCTGCTGGTTTCAGTTTAGTTTCAGGCAGTTTTAGGGGAGAGCTGCTGGTTTCAGTTTAGTTTCTCGTCTCTGAAAAGGGAGAGTTTTGGTTTAGTCTTTGTTTCAGTTGTAGTAGTTTTTTACGGTTTGCTGTTTCAGCTGTGTGAGCTGAGCGTGGCGGCAGACTGAGCTCAGCTGACATGTAGACTTCACTCAAACATCAGGATCTCCTGAGGATTCAGGGTCTGTCAGGTTTCTGCTTCTGCTCCGTCCCTCAGGATGAACACTGAGGTCTCTTCTCTGTGATTTTGACGTAATAGTTTGGATTGATTTAGAACTTTGTTATTGCAGTCAGTGAGTGCGTTACGTACACTCAATAATCCGATCATAATCAGATTTCCGATTATTCAAATGATCTAGAAATCTGATAAAGAGGCTGGATTTTATCTCAGTAATCAGATTTCTCAGTGCTGTGAACTCTTACTCTGATTTCTTTCGGGTTTCTCAGTCTGAGCATGTGTGAAACAGACGGCAGCACCGGAAATAAGCAGCAGCGTCGCTGCGACACGCAGGCAAACACTTTTGAAACCAAATACATGCTTGACGGAACAAAGGATTTAAACATTCATCTTCTAGATGGTTTGTTCATTTTTACTGGTAAAGTGGTTTGATGTTTAAAAAGCCGCCGCATGAGTTTAACGTTACGTTTACGTCGCGTCTTCTTCTGTGAGTTTATTGGCTGGTTGTAAAGCAGAAATCTGATTACTGTCTGACTCATGTAGACCCGGACTTTCCCCATTATCTGATTACTAAAGTGCATGTAAACGCGTTAATCGGATTACTGACAAAATCTGATTTTCTGCGGTTATCGGATTATTAAGTGCATGTAAACGCATTCCGTGCGTTTTTTCCACTTTTTCTCTTGTAGGGATTGTTTTAATGATAGTAACCCTGACTGTCTGTCTGTCTGTCTCTCTCTGTCTGTCTGTCTCTCTCTGTCTGTCTCTCTGTCTGTCTGTGTTTCAGGAGATCCATAAGAAGGTGATGTCTCTGCAGTTCAGTGAGTGTCACACTAAGATCCGCCATGTTGACGCTCACGCGACGCTGGGGGACGGTGTGGTGGTCCAGGTGATGGGGGAACTGTCCAACAGCGGCCGGCCCATGAGGAGATTCATGCAGACTTTCGTCCTCGCGCCTGAGGTGGGCTCGCTCGCTCTCTCTCTCTCTCTCTCTCTCTCTCTCTCTCTCTCTCTCTCTCTCTCTCTCTCACACACTCCACACACTCACGGTGTCAAAGCGTGTCAGGGCATGCGTCGTGATGCGTCTCAGCAGCATTGATTATAGTGATGCTGCCCAGACTGTGAACTCATATCAAAGTTCTTGTCTGGTGTTGTTTCGCTTGCTGTTATTGTTATTAGTCATCTATTAATGATACATTTCACAGTGGAGATCTGATGTTTGTGTTGATGTGTGAATTTCTCTTCAGACATCTGAGGCCGTATTACAGAAACTTCCTGTCCTTTTGTCTTAATTTAAGATCTTAAGATGAAGATAAGATTTTTCACACATCCGTATTACAGAAGCAAATCTGATCTTGATTTAGGAGTCTTATCTTACAGCCTCTTATCTCAGGGTAAGAAATCTTAACTTACTCGATCGAAGTCGACAATCAACTGTCACGTCTGTTGCCTAGCAACCGACCATAAGCACACACAGCTGAAATGTAAACACACAATCAAAATAATCAAGTTAGTTAGCCAAGCAGCTAACTTTAGCTACCCTTACTGATTTAAAAAGGTCAAACAAAACTGAAGTGCTATAAACGTGAAGTTAATATGGTCAGCGCCCCCTGCTGTTTATCAGAGCGTCGCCGCTCCCCAGTTTCAGTCTCCATTTCCCAAACGCTTCAGCCGAGCGCGCTAACGTTACTCCTCCTAATAAACAGACACACGTTCAGCTCCGTCTCCTCATTATTCACCACCATCACTGTAATATTTCATCATCAACGTTAACACACGAAGGTGATCAGAGGGGCGGTGGAGATCGAGTCTGCAGCGTCTGAGATCTTTAAAACGCAGAGTTAGAAAAGAAAATCATCTCACAGTGAAGCAGCGTTTTACAGTAGAAATAAATGGAGCTCATTATGCTGGTAGTGAACTATGCTGCTGACTCAGCTGCCTAAAAACCATAGAAACGGACCTTAAACAGAAGTGAGGACCCTGTTGGGGTCCATCCTAAAGTTAGGACAGGATTTAGGAGGTTCAGTCTAGTTAGGATGTTTGTGTGATGCTGTTTTCTTATCTGGAGTTCATGATGAGATTATGAAGTTAGGAGCTGTTATTCTGTAATAGCTACTGTCCTAAACTGAGTCGTCATGGAGACCAAACAGGTCAGATTTCAGAGTTAAGAGGTTTCTGTAACACGGCTCCTGTTCTTCAGATGAAGTACTGCTGTTGGCTGAATAGCTGGGGTTTGTAAACGTGTTTTGTTTATGACGTCACAGAAACAGAGGGCGGTCAGAACTGCTCTACTGAGAGGTGATAAAGGTTCTAATCTCTCTCTCTCTCTCTCTCTCTCTCATAGGGCTCTGCTGTGAATAAGTTCTACGTGCACAACGACATCTTCCGCTACGAGGAGGAACTCTTCGGAGATTCGGAGGCGGAGCTGGGAGGTGAAGTTACTCTCTACACACAGCCTTTACTGCCCACTGCTCACCACTGTAGTCATTAGAGTGTGATGATTAGAGCTGGTCTGTTTGTCTTAGACTGTTCTGTGTTCATTTCAAAGCTGGGTTTAGAGAAAGTAGGACTGAGTAGCGTCTCCCTGATGCGTCCGATCTATTTAAATGCATTTCGAATGATCAGACTTGTCTGAAAAGCCCATCTGAGTGTGTGTAGGAATTTGTGTTACTGCTTGAGTGGAGCTTTTATAATGAAAACTTACTGAATGTCTTTTTCTTTGTCTCCTGTAGAGTCTGAGGAGGAGGAGGCTGAGGAAGAGCAGGTGGAGGCTCACGCCTCTCCTGAACCTCCTCAGGACTGTTCTGCGGGAGCTGCTTACTACGAGCCTCCTCCGGTCAGGTACACACCCCGCAGTGACTGTTACTCACTTATCATTTATTCTTATGGCTTTTTTCTTTGGAGCAACCTCTTTTCTCACCGTCGCCTCTTCCTCGGCTGTGTTTAACAGTAACGGAGTGGAGGAGCAGCAGGAGGAGGCGGTGCCGGAGGCGGAGCCTGAGCCCCAGCCAGAACCAGAGGCCAGTCAGGAGGCAGAGGCGGAGCTTAACCCAGAGGCGGAGCTGCAGGTCGAGGAGGCGGAGCCTGACGTGGAGGAGAAGCTTCCAGAAGAGCCGGAGGAGAAAGCCCCCACTCCTGTCCCAGCCCCGACTCCGCCCCCTCAGACGCCAGAGCCACCCAAGGTCAGGCAAACGCACCGTCCAGGGATTTGAGTGACAGCTGGGAGCTGAGCAGGCAGTTCAGGGCAAAAACCTTTAAAAGGAGGTTCTGATTTTTCAAAATTCAGAGAGATTCAGGGTGGTTTGGTGTGAAATGGGTCAGATGTCTTCACAGTGGTGGTGATAGGAACCAGGGGTTGCCATGACGACAACACAAATACAGACATTTTATTTACTATCCAGAACCACCAGTGAACCTACACGAGTCTTCTGAGTTTATATGAATGTTGATGATGAAAATAGTGGAAAATCTGAGTAAGAGTGAGTAAATAATTGAGATTAGCGTCTGATTGGTTACTGATGCTGACCGTCATCCCTGCAGACCTTCTCCTGGGCTTCAGTGACCAGTAAGAATCTGCCACCCAGCGGAGCTCTGCCTGCTTCTGGAATCCCCCCACACGTGGTCAAAGCCCCCAGCGTACAGGTGGGTCTCACCTGGGTCATAATAGTGTGACCAATCACGGCTCAGGCAGTGCTGGGCGGAGTCAAACTTCAGTATTGTGATGTTTTTAGAATGAATCAGATCTACGTTTGCATTATTTTTGGTTTTTGATGTCTATTGTTGCTCCAATGGTGCTCCAGTTACACAGGATTTCAAAATAAGAGCGCAAAGTAGCAGAATCTTCCAGTAGCGCAGTTCAGATACGTTTCGTTTTTCTTCAGTGGTTCTCCTGGTTCTCCCCTGTCCTGTATATTTGGGCGTGTTCCTGCTCAGACTCACCTGCTCCAGCTAATCGGCTCATTAACAGCCTCTTCCAGAGCTGGAATGTGTGTGTTGGAGCAGATAGACACTAAAGTGCAGCTCCAGGACCAGGAAACCGCTGTTCATGTTCACACAGCTGTAGGTTTGTCCAGTAGAGTCGAGTCCACGCTCAGGACAGATCCCGTTTTGGGGGAGGAGCTCATGATCACAGGTTCGCTTTGAGTGGAACGTCGTCTCTGCTGTGGATCGATTACAGTTCCGTACGTCATGTTTGTGCAGAATGGCAGATAATAAGTTCAGCCCTTTATGATTGTGACTGTAGAAGGGTGACGGTGGCTCATTGTGCTCATATGTGTTATCATGTTCCTTAAGGAAGCTACCGGCACTCAGACAGCTCTGATTGGTTGTGTGGTGGGTCCTCGTGCAGGAACTGATGAATGGCTCTCACTATATTGTTTCTATATAGAACCATTAACACTCAAAGAACCCTTTCCCTGATTAAAGTGTCCTTTTTTAATTTTTAATTTTATTTTTAATTTGATTATTCAACTATCCTAATAAAACTTAAAATTCAATTTTTAATTGAACAATTTCTCCTCTAAATACATTGTTTTAATCATGTTTTAATAATGTTTTTAATGATTTTGTTTTTCTATTCACATTTACTTTTATGTATCTCTGTATTTTTGGATGTTCTGTTCAGAACCTTTTTGAAAAAGGTGCTGTATCACACAGGTTCTTCTATTGTTATATCAGCCTTGTTACAATAGAAGAACCCCATTTTGGTGCTATATATGACTATATACAACACGTTCTCCATCAGTCTGAGGAACCATTTCACCATGCAAAGAGCCCTTTAATCATGGGAAGTGTTCTTTGAGTGTTCATGGTTCTAGATAGAACCATTTTCTTTAGAGAACCCTTGAAGAAGCATCATTTTTAAGTGTGTAGGAAAGGAAGAAGCTCCAGTCTGTATGATTTGTAATAATTTAACTCTGTCTTATCCCCCCTCTGTCTGCTCTGTCGCAGCCCCGTGTGGAGGTGAAGCAGGACGCTCAGGCTCCGCTGCCGAGAGACCAGCGGCGGGAGAGGCCTGGATTCACTCCACGAGGACCCAGACCAGGTAGAACACAGCGCCCCTACAGGAATGTAGTGTTGCGTCCGTACGTCAGTCTGGAGCTTAAAACTGCTTAATAACTGCACATTTACAGGCGTCTTAACCTCACTGCTGTTTCCAACAGGTGCTCGAATATTCTTTCTCAAAATAGCTATTAAAAACCATATGATGCTTTAATAATCATAACTTCAACTCTGCCTGGCGCTGAAGACGTGTCCAGCAGGCAGCACTGATGTGCTGTGGGTTGCAGTGGTGGAGTCCGCGATTAATGCTGTCTTAAAGTAGACGTGAAGCCGGGGTTAAGCTGCACGACTTCAGCCCTGATTCTCAGTCTGAGTCGGAGCTAGTCGACAGTTGGAGAGAGAGTCGAGTCGTGTTTGAGGGGCGCAGACTCAGATTTACAGCCTCTCGATCGTGTTTCAGACCAGAGTTTACCAAATACGTCTGATTTTTTTCGACCCGACTCCGGGCGAAATCTAGTGTAAACTGATCAGCGACTCAATCTGAGCGGATTCCTGCAACAGCCAATGAAAACAGAGCACAAAGGAAGAAAATACAGCAAGATAACAAAGAAGAATAGAGAAAGTCTCACATGTGGAGCAAAGCTTTTTAATGAGCTGAGTTTAAGACACAATCGAGTTTATGTACGTTTAAAACTCTAAAAAATAAAAAAATCATATTTTAACCCATGATCCACTTAAACATGTTTACCTGCTGCTTCTTTACTGTTTCAGCACAAACGGCAGAGAAAACAGCAGCAGCCGCTACACGTTTGTTTATCTGCGTCTCCTAGTAACGAGAGAACGCATGAGATCACAAGAGTTCAGTGAGTTCAGTGAGCTCCGTTCAGTTCAGCAGCAGCTGAAAAGTTGAGTAGTGTGTGATCCCTAATCGTTTAGTGTGGATCCCCAATCTGCAGGAGCCAGTCTGATAGTGAGACGCCCAGTCTGTTAGTCGTGTAGTGAACCCAGCGCTTTAGTGAGTCATCTGTATCACTTGAAGGTCGTTTAAGTCATTTGTTTTTGAGCATTTAAGTTGTTTATTTTATGGAGCTGTTTGGCTGGTTAGGGTTTATTTTCCCCAAAATCACGGAAAGCAGCACTGAGGACGTCACGCATACTGCAGATACTAAATAGAGAACTGGACACCAAAGTTAATAAAGAATACTGGAGTATTCAAGTTGATTCTTAGACTTTTTTTTTCAAACATAAGGTTAGAAAAAAAGCTTATTTATTTATTTTTTACTCTATATTCTGATACGGTGAGGTCTTCATACCCTTCCCACACTGCACCTCTGCTCTGTGGCGGTGAAGCCGGTGACACACACGTTCCTGCTTATGAAACCGATGTAAAACATTGCCTAAGCAGGAAGCAGCTGAGTCGGTTCTCGCCCAAATAGTTAAGGCATTACTGTGGAGCAGCTGAACGAGTCTGTGAATGATCCACACCTCTGTCAGCTGCAGCACTGACTGACTGACTGACTGACTGACTGACTGACGGCGTTAATGGTCAAACCTGTTTGACTGAGTGTTTGTGTTCTGTGTCCTGGTCAGATGGAGCTGCGTCTGAGGCTCAGGGAGGAAAACCCTACTTCAGCTTCAAAGGTGAGTCTGAGTCTCAGCTCTGATCAGACTCTAAAAACATGGGCGGAAATAAATGTGTGTGTGTGTGTATATATATATATATATATATGTGTGTGTGTATGTGTGTGTGTATGTATATGTGTGTGTGTGTGTGTATATGTGTGTGTGTGTGTGTGTGTGTGTATATTTACACATACACACACACACACACACACACACACACACACACACACTCACACATATATGTGTATATATATATATATATATATATATATATATATATATATATATACACACACACACACATACATACATACATACATACATACATTCACACACACACACACACTCAAACATACACTCAACCATACACACAAACACACACACATGCATATATACACACACACACACACACACAGTGAGTGGACTGCTGTGCTGGACTGTGCAACTCTTGATTGATTGATTTTTATTGATTTATTTATTTCTTTATTTGACTTTATTTTCCAGGCCGTGGTGAGTCTGAAGGCGGGGAGGCTGAAGGCCGACGGTCAGTCCGTTACCCGGACAGTCACCAGCTGTTCGTCGGGAATCTTCCTCACGACATCGACGAGGGGGAGCTGAAGGACTTCTTCATGAGTAAGAACTCTAATACAGCGTCTGTTTACATGCCAAATCAGATTAATACAGTCCGATTACAGATTCAGACTGAGGTGTTTATTCTCACTCTACTCAACAGTCTGATGGAAATCTCTGTTTACATGCTCACTACAAGTAATCAGATCCAAAATTATGCGCATGCGTAGAGAACCGCTTAGTGTAGACGTTACCATGACAACCAGCATCACGTGAGTCCAGTCAGAGTGAGACGAGCAGCAGTGAGCAGTGCTTGTGTTTTTAACTGCTTTAAAATGATGTCAGACTCAGGAAAACGTCCTTCACATGTCCTTATTAAAGAAGGCCGAGAGGAAGACGTCGTGTTCTGAGACACATAAGCTGGACGTCCGTCCCACCGCCGTCTTTTAAAGATCAGAGCAGAAACTTCGTCTCCTCTGCAGACCAGTTTCTGCTCCGCCATGTTGAACGGTATAAACTTTCACTACGACACGACGAACATGATCAGAACGGACTTAAACTTTCCGATAGGGAATGTAATCAGATACAGGCGTTTACATGGATATTATGTGGATATTATTATAAGGTCACTTTTTAAAGTGCTCAGGATGTAAAAATGACTGAGGTCAGGGTTTCTTCTGGTGTTGATCCATGTTGATTGGCTGTTGTGTTTGTTTCTCAGCGTTCGGTAACGTGGTGGAGATGCGCATCAACACGAAGGGCGTCGGAGGGAAGCTGCCCAACTTCGGCTTCGTGGTCTTCGATGACTCTGATCCTGTGCAAAGGATTCTGGGAGCCAAGGTGGGAGAAAAATATATATATATATATATATATATATATATATATATATTTTGTACATTTTCAGGACAGAAATGAAAACAGGAATAAAAATACAGCACCTACAAAACACTATTGACTTCATAAAAGATGGGGCTTTATTTTATGTAGATATTTATAGTACATATTAACATCTGGTATAATATAATAATAATGTATTTATATAGCAGCTGATAAATAATAGCAGAAGAGGGAAATATTAATAATTACAATTAAAAGGCACAAGAAAAAAGTATTAAATAAAAATACAGTAATAATTGAGTGAAGGAAGGAAATGATAAATAACTGAAACAGAACTGCTCGTTTGACTCTGCCGTTCCACCTTAAGTAGTGCCGTAGTTTCATTCTGCTTCCTGTAACTGCTGCACTGTTTAAGGTGGAACTGCATATTTGACTAAAACACTGGCAGAGAGGAGTTAAACTTCAGAATTGTGATCGTCAAAGACTGTAAATAGGAAAATGAGTTAACGGCGTTGATGAAAATTAGTGCTGCTAATTTATCTCGTTAATGACTTTAACACAGCTAATATAAAAACGATGCGTAAGGTCAGATCAGAGATTATATTCTGAATATTAGATGAAATCTGGTGTTGATGTTTGTGTTTCCGTCTCCGTCCCACCTGCAGCCCATCATGTTCCGCGGCGAGGTGCGTCTGAACGTGGAGGAGAAGAAGACGAGAGCGGCCAGAGAGCGGGAAACCCGGGGTACCGGAGACGGTCGCCGTGGAGACCGCGGCCCCGGCGGGCCCCGAGGCCCCATGGGGAACGGCATGGGCCGGGACGGGCGCGGACCCCCCTCCACCCGCGGCGGCATGGGGTCCGGCCGAGGCGGGGGCCAGAGCGGAGAGAGCAGGTTCCCAGGAGCACGCCGCTGAGGAGCGCCCCCTACCAACCGGGAGGCGGAACTGCGCTCTGTAATCACATCGATGGGCGAAAAAAAAAAAACAACAAATTTTTTTTCTTTCCTTTTTTGGCTTTTGGAATGTGACCGGCCATCAGAAACCATTTGATGTGAAAAAGACTAAACAGAACTCACTCTCTCACACTGATAAAGGAGTCGTTTTTTTTCCAAAATCTTCATCGCTTTCTTTTTTTTTTCTTTCTTTTTCTTTTTTTCTTTGCAAAGAGAAAAGGAAAGGGGGGGGTGGTTTATTTTCTGTAGAACAAAAAAAAAAGATGAATGTCACGAACGGGGTTTCCTCATGGAACTGTCGACTCGCACATTTTATAACGGACATGAACATCAAAGCTTCAAAAAAAAAAAAATCAACGCTCACTGTACAACTTATTTATTTTGTTAGTTAATAAAAAAAAACAGTGGTGGTGCCTTAAACTGTTCTCGCCCATTTTCTCTCTCTCTCTCTCTCTCTCTCTCTCTCTCTCTCTCTCTCTCTCTCTCGTCCTGTGGAAGACGAAAGGACTAAAGTCGTCAGGAGTGGAGCTGTTATCGCATTAATTAACTCATTGCAGAAGGCAGTCGGTCGTATGATGGCAAGGCAGTGTTACCGGTACTGATTCCTGATAATCCCAGATTAGTACTGTTCATGTGGAGTTTTTTTATGTATAGATGTTTGTTTTTAGTCTGACTTTACGAGTAGCTGGTTGAGCAGCTTGCTGAAGCAGAGCTTACGTACCTGCAGTATTCCGTACTGAACTCTTCTCCTACGTGTTGCAGTTGGTTTTCTACTTTATTTTGTTTGTTGTTTTCTTTCATTTTTCCCTCTGATCTCTGAAACCACTCTGCACGGCCATTTTCCGGAACAGGATGCTCTTTTTGATACAGAGTTCTGAAGCTTGGTTGTCTTGCACTTTCTCCTCCACCCCTCCACTCAAGCTTTGGTTCCACTCCTCGTATTTCTTTTTTATTTTTTTATTATTTTTCTGTTGCGTGGGTTTGGATCTTACTCCCATTTGGCTTCAGCAGGTTAAGTTTGAATGTGTTTTCAACTTTCAATAAACTACTGATATCTGCAACCGTGCCTGACCCACCTCTCATATGTTCTCTGCATGTTCTTCATTTGGTTTTGTCCGTCTGAAAGCTTCTCCACACGTTCTGCAGGTTGGAAAAGGAGCAGTGCTCCCAGCTGGTATCGTGTCGGAGCTCCTCACTGGTTTGTAAACAGTCCATTAGTACGGCTGTTTGTGGACCCTGTTACCACAAACTGACCGAATGTGTGTGGATTCTTGTAACACTGTGATGGATTCATACTGCTGAACGAGAACGCGCTACCTTCACGGTTCTTATCCTCCAGCTTCCCGTTTGAGTTCTCCGTTCCACCTTAAACGCTGAGGCTGTTGGTCTCAGGTATCTGAAGCCCCAAAATGTAACAGCTGCACCATTTAAGGTGGAACGGAGATTTTAAATGAGGGCCTGATGTGTGGTTAGTGTGTTGTGCTGGTCTGAGTGGATCAGACACAGCAGCGCTGCTGGAGTTTTTAAACACCTCAGTGTCACTGCTGGACTGAGAATAGTCCACCAACCAAAAACATCCAGCCAACAGCGTCCTGTGGGCAGCGTCCTGTGACCACTGATGAAGGACTAGAGGATGACCAACACAGACTGTGCAGCAGCAGATGAGCTATCGTCTCTGACTTTACATCTACAAGGTGGACTGACAAGGTAGGAGTGTCTAATAGAGTGGACAGTGAGTGGACACACTCATACCAGCGCAACACACACTAACACACCACCACCACGTCAGTGTTACTGCAGTGCTGAGAATGACCCACCACCCTATATATATGTGTATATATATATATATGTGTGTATATATATATATATGTGTGTGTATATATATGTGTATATATATGTGTATATATGTGTATATAAATGTATGTATATATCTATGTATATAATATATGTATATGTGTGTGTGTGTGTGTGTGTGTGTCAGTTCAGTCCTAGAAGTTGGTTGTTCTTCCCTGTGCCCTACAGACAGTAGTGCACTAGGTAGGGAGCAGTATGAGGTTCAGTCGTAGTGGCTCCCATTTAAAGTGAACTAGGAAGCGCTATGAGTTCTCAATAGTGAAAAATAGTGAAATCTTAAACGCTGAAACGCTTTTCTTACGGGTTTATTTTACATTTTTACGTTATAATTCGACTTTTCAAGTTAAATGTCATTTATTAGCGCTAATAACTAATAATTTAGCGCTTTCTGGTATCAGTAACTCAAGACTAAGTCCACTCCTGTCCACCCTGAGGTTCTGCGGGCCGCTCTGATGTATATTAAACATACAGAGTTAATATCTGGTGCGAACAGGATCTTTATCTCGGTTATATCTGATTGCCCGGCAACGCTGCAGGTTTGTTTACAGATCGGTTGCCACTGGAGACGCGGGCGCCGCGTGAGACTCTTTTCCCGCCACGTCTGTTTTTGTTTGTTTTTGTTTGTTTTTGTTTGTTTTCGGCGGTTCTGCGGTTTTAACTCGGGTCCTGAGGGAGATGATCCGATCTGGAGGCACCAGGAGCTCCGGTGAGTGTGACCAAACCCGAGGTTCCGCCGTTCTAGCCCGGTAAACAACTTCACTCACGAGGCTGGAGGCAGCTTCCTGTTCGAATTGTCCCGTTCCACCTTAAATAGTGCAGCGGTTACTGTATCGATTGAGGCGCCTGTGTGAAACTGCTGCTCCGTTTAAGGTGGAACGGGGAAATTCGAACGAGTAATCGAGTCCAGCCTCGTTGTTTACTCGGTAAACTGAGTTCAGCTGAAGTGGGACACGAACAGATTCGCTCAGGAGAGTCGACTCTTATTGGATCCGCTCATATTCGGGCTGTATTGAATTATATTAATGCTGAGTTATGTTGCTGCGCTTGTTTACGGAGGATCTGTCTCAAAGGGGAACTCCACCCACTTTCCTAAATTCCTTCATAATTAAGTGGTTAAGATGTAAACAGAGCGGTTCAGAGTGGTTTGGTGTGAAACGCTCTGTTCTAGATAAACTTACCGAGTCAGAACTGTTCACAGTGGTGGTGATAGGAACCAGACGTCCACCTCTAAAAGCTCCCTCACAGAAAGTTCCTACATGAAATGGTTATGAATTCACTGCCTGATGACTGAGACACTGTTTTATGATAGTTTAGAGAACTTAAACTCCATTCATGGTGGAGGGATACATGCAGGGCACTGTGAGGCAAAATAGTCCCCAAAGAAAACTTATTATTTCAGATTTTCCACTATTTTCATCATCAACATTCATATAAACTCAGAAGACTCGTGTAGGTTCACTGGTGGTTCTGGATAGTAAATAAACTGTCTATATTTGTGTTGTAGTCGTGTTCCTGACCGTTCGTGTTCTCCTCTTGCAGTGTGATGGAGAGGTATGAGTGTCTGGGGCTGGTGGGTGAGGGAAGCTATGGAACGGTCACCAAATGCCGCCACCGGGAGAGCGGCCGGATCGTGGCTGTCAAGAAGTTTCTGGAGAGCGATGAGGACAAGAGTGTGAAGAAGATCGCACTGAGGGAGATCAAACTGCTGAAGGTACGACTGGAGTACCGTTCACCCCCGTTCTTCTCCGTTCATCTCCATAAACCTTCATCCTCCCTCGTTCATCTCTGTTCACCTAAACCAGGGGCAGCAACCCAAATGTTAAGAAGTGCCATTTCAGCAAAAATCAAACCACCTTGGGAGCCACAACACTGATGTCCATTTTACCGTCTTGGCTGTAAATGTGTCTCAGTATGTGGTAATGTACCAGTATAGGCTAACAAATTTAATATGAACGAAAACTCAGACTCACTTTGCTCTGCTTTAAGCTTTAGTTCAGCTATAGCTGCTTTTCTCACATCTCCAGCAGGAAACTTTTCCAAGAGTAGAACAGTTTATTGTAAAACGTCTCTCAACGTTCGACTTTTTACGAGGCTGAAGTCGCTTCTGATTTGCAGCTTCTTGTTCGAATTTTCCCGTTCCACCTTAAATGGTGCCTGAGGTGCCAGAATGTAAACGCTGCACCATTTAAGGTGGAATGGAAAAATTCAAATGAGAAACTGACTTCAGCCTCGTGACTTTTTAGTGTTTGTCAGTTTCTTGTTGCAGATTAAACGTATCAGGAAACCAGCTGGAGTGATTATAAACGCAAATAAGTCCATTCATCTCCAAATTATTGATGTTCATCTTAAATCTCTCTCTTTGCCATTTCGTTAGCTACTAGCTAGGCGAGGTTGTTGTCTGTGTTGCTATGGTGACCAGCAGTCTGCGCTGATCTTCAGGGTTAAAGGGTGAATTAGCAGTTCTACATTAACTCCAGAGTTTAAGACCATTTATTGTTAAACTGTGTTGAACGATCAGCAGAGCTTTATTTTACTGTAAAGGAGGATTATTTTATTTTTACCTACTAATCTGATTCAGCTGTGGAGCAACAGGGCAGTAAAAGAGCCGCATGATGCCGACCGCTGACCTACACTGACCTCAACTGATCTCCATTCAAATCCACTCACCTCTGTTCGTGTATCTTCACCTCCGTTCTTTCTCGTCCATCTCCGTTTGCCTCTGTTCACCTTCACTCACCTCATCTCTGTTCACCTCAGCTCGTCTCCACTCATGTTTTCCTCGATTAATCTTTGTTTATCTCTACTCATCTAATTTCTCCTCCATTCACCCGTATTAATCTCTGTTCACCTTCTCTCACAATAGAGAGGAAAACATATTCAATTTTAAACTGAACCTCCACATAAGAATAAGAGAAATTATTTGCTATTTCAATGAGAAAAGTCATGAAGATCTTCAGGGTGACAGTCTCAGGGTGATGTCTCTGGGTTTTCTGACTGTCTTCACTGAAATGAATAGTTGTCTCTGGTGTAATATGGCCGAAAGACAGTGGGTTGACTTACTAAGGGGTTATATCTGCATTCATAGAATTACCTTTGATTAAGAGGTAAAGGATAAATACAGTCATACTGTTAAAGGTCACAGGGCTACTTTATTAAAAATAATTACAGTTTACATTCTAAATCAGCTTTGCAATTACTTAAATTACAATTATAAATAAAAATAATTAATTAATATAATATAATACAGAGTGTCTCAAAAGGAAGGAAAACCCATCTAAAATGAAAACGGTTTAGCAGACGGTGATCCAGTTTTAGGCCACGCCCCCAACATGGAACATTATATGGGTTTTCCTTCCTTTTGAGACACTCTGTATTATTTTATATTAATTAATTATTTTTATCTTTAATTGTAATTTAAGTAATTACAAAGCTGACTGGTCGAGAATGTAAATTGTAATATTTTTTAATTGAGTACTTGCGATAGCCCTGTGATCTTTAAAGTAGAGCTGTGTTTATCCTGTAACTCTTAATCAAAGGTAATTCTGTGAATGCAGATTTGACCCTTTTTTGCCGAGTCGGGCTGTGGAGTCGTTTAGAGTCACACTGTGGTATAATAATCCTGTCTTTGGATTTGCTGAGTCAGAGTGATGTGCTGTGTGTTTGTGCAGCAACTGAGGCACGAGAACCTGGTGAACCTGCTGGAGGTCTGGAAGAAGAAGCGGCGCTGGTACCTGGTGTTTGAGTTTGTGGACCGGACGGTTCTGGATGAGCTCGAGCAGTTCCCCAACGGACTGGAGCCCAGCCGGGTCCGCAGATACCTCTACCAGATCCTCAGAGCCATCAGCTTCTGCCACCAGCACAGTGTGAGTGTGGAGGAACAAAGCGGACGAAATTATGGGTGAAATTCAGGCTTCAGGATGTTTCTTATTGTTTTTATCTGTATAATGTAATTTAGTCCATGTTTATAGATGCAGTCTCAGAGCCCACATCATCACGTCTGTTAGAGACACTGAACACCTCCACACGCTCGGAGGAGAGCGAGTGATTATTTAGGCCTGTGGTTAGCACCATGCTAACTGGTACATAAGCTTCCATTACTTGTTAAGCTAACTTCTGGCATGGTCCAGTTACCTATATTTGGGATGGGGGGGTGGTAACCATGACTACAGTATGTCTGAATACAGCTGAATAAAATTGAAGAAAACTGTCTAAAAAGAGTTCAGAATCTCTTTTCTGTTCTGTGTTCTGTTATTTCTCCTCTCTATTTCTTTTCCTCTCTCTCTCTCTCTCTCTCTCTCTCTCTCTCTCTCTCCCTCTCTCTCTCTCTCTCTCTCTCTCTCTCCCTCCCTCTCTCTCTCTCTCTCAGATCATCCACAGGGACATAAAGCCGGAGAACGTTCTGGTGTCCCAGCAGGGGGTGGTGAAGTTGTGTGATTTTGGCTTTGCTCGTACGATGGCGGCTCCGGGGG
>NW_023495747.1:127500-138925 GCF_904425465.1 Colossoma macropomum
ACCTATTCATGTTACAGCAGTTTAGCCCCACCCATTCAGTTTAGCCCCACCCATTCAGCTTACAGCAGTTTAGCCCCGCCCGTTCAGTTTAGCTCCACCTATTCATTTTACAGCAGTTTAGCCCCACCCATTCAGTTTAGCCCCACCCATTCAGCTTACAGCAGTTTAGCCGCACCCTTTCAGTGTAGCCCCTCCCTTTCAGCCTACAGCAGTTAAGCCCCACCCATTCAGTGTAGCCCCTCCCTTTCAGCCTACAGCAGTTAAGCCCCACCCATTCAGTTTAGTCCCATCCATTTAGCCTACAGCAGTTAAGCCCCACCCATTCAGTTTAGTCCCATCCATTTAGCCTACAGCAGTTTAGCCCCACCATTCAGCCCACAGCAGTTTAGCCCCACCCATTCAGTGTAGCCCTTCCCTTTCAGCCTACAGCAGTTTAGCCCCACCCATTCAGCCCACAGCAGTTTAGCCCCACCCATTCAGTGTAGCCCTTCCCTTTCAGCCTACAGCAGTTTAGCCCCACCCATTCAGTGTAGCCCCTCCCTTTCAGCCTACAGCAGTTAAGCCCCACCCATTCAGTTTAGTCCCATCCATTTAGCCTACAGCAGTTTAGCCCCACCCATTCAGTTTAGTCCCATCCATTTAGCCTACAGCAGTTTAGCCCCACCCATTCAGTGTAGCCCCTCCCTTTCAGCCTACAGCAGTTAAGCCCCACCCATTCAGTTTAGCCCCTCCCTTTCAGCCTACAGATGTTTAGCCCCACCCATTCAGTCTACAGCAGTTTAGCCGTACCCATTCAGTGTAGCCCCTCCCTTTCAGCCTACAGATGTTTAGCCCCACCCTTTCAGCCTACAGCAGTTTGGCCACACACTTTCAGCCTATAGCACTGTAGCCCCACCCACTCAGCCTACAGCACTTTAGCCGCACCCATTCAGCCTACAGTAGTTTAGCCCCACCCATTCAGTGTAGCCCTTCCCATTCAGCCCACAGCAGTTTAGCCCCACCCATTCAGCCTATGGTAGTTCAGCCCACCCACTCAGCCTGTGCACTGGGGTTTGACTCTGCTGCAGGACGCTGGACTTAATGACCAAAACAGGCCACAGACGTACCTGCTCAGAGCCGGACCTGAGGGGGGAGAGACCACCCACACCTCTAAACACAGTCCGGAGGATTCATACACATACAGCGAGACATCGACAGCCTCCAGACCCCCAGAACTGCCCCTCAAAAACTGCCTCGCCCCTGGGATACCGCCCCTGACCAACAGCCCCCTGACCATCACTACTACTGCAGCCAGCACGGCCACGGGACCCTCACTGACCACAGTCAGCCTCAGGTAACAACACACTCCAGTACCATGTCACACATATCGCTTAAAGCTGATAATGATTGGTTACTCGTTCTGTTCTGTATGAAGGGGTAAAATATTTTACATCTTTTTTTTACATTGTGTGAACGTTTCCTGATGAATGGGCCAATAGAAACGCTCCACATTTACATACATTAATGTACATTAAAATTAACAGGATTTTCATTCAGCTGTAACGATATTTACAATATACAGCAGTTTTTCATAACAGCAACATAAATATTCTGATGTTGAATTTAAAGTATGAATAGTATCCTGAAAAAATCAGAACACTGTCAGAATAAATGATAGAATAGGTAAATATAGTAAATGTGCTACAGAAATCAGGATTAATTAATGATGTTCATGTGTCAGATTTGCCTGGGCGGAGCAATGTTTACGGTAAACACATGAACATGAGCTCCTCTCCATGTCTGTAACAGAATAACAGTGCCCCCTAGAGTCCTGAAGTGGTAACTGTTTAAAGGCCTGTGCTGCTAGCGCTGCACTGAGGACCAGCTCCACTGTTTTATCAGACAAACATCATCAGCACTGAAAGTCTGATCTCATCTTCATCGTGTGTTTGTTTGAAGGTCTGTCTGATCTCATCTTCATCGTGTGTTTGTTTGAAGGTCTGTCTGATCTCACCTTCATTGTGTGTTTGTCTGAAGGTCTGTCTGATCTCACCTTCATTGTGTGTTTGTCTGAAGGTCTGTCTGATCTCACCTTCATTGTGTGTTTGTCTGAAGGTCTGTTGAGAAGAAGAGAAACGTGAACGTGTGTAACAGATTCTCCCAGCAGTCTCTGTCCAATCACGCTGCAGCAGCTCCTGCAGTACAGGTGAGCTCCCTACCTGCATAAAGTCCTGACGTCTTAAAGTCCTGAAGTCCTGAAATCTGCACTTTCCTGATCTTCCATCTGCTGTGAGACTCACATTACTCAAGTGACTGTGCTGAGAGCTGATTGGCTATAAAAGGCTGTGCTGAGAGCTGATTGGCTATAAAAGGCTGTGCTGAGAGCTGATTGGCTATAAAAGGCTGTGCTGAGAGCTGATTGGTTATAAAAGGCTGTGCTGTGACCTGATTGGTTATAAAAGGCTGTGCTGTGAGCTGATTGGCTATAAAAGGCTGTGCTGAGAGCTGATTGGCTATAAAAGGCTGTGCTGTGAGCTGATTAGCTATAAAAGGCTGTGCTGAGAGCTGATTGGCTGTGCTGTGAGCTGATCTGCTTAAGTAGCTGTGCTGTGATCTGATTGGCTGTAAGTGACTATGTTGAGAGCTGACTGGCTGTAAGTGGCTATGCTGTGATCTGATTGGCTGTCAGTGGATGTGCTGTGGTTGCACTGGCTGTCAATTTCTGTGCTAAGAGCTGATAAGTGACCATGTTGAGAGCTGACTGGCTGTAAGTGGCTTTGCTGTGAGCTGATTGGCTGTAAGTGGCTGTGCTGTGATTTGATTGGCTGTCAGTGCCCATGTCATGAGCTGATTGGCTGTTACTCCTCTGATCCTCTAGGTAGCGCCAGAGTGGGGATTGGCTCCAGAGAGATCATTCCACTGCAAACGGAATGCAGCAGGGAATGCTGGGAGGAGAAGAGGAGAGATACGCTTCCCTGAACTGCGTAACACCCTCCTACCAGAGCACAGAGCAGACGGTAAACAGCAGTGCGCCTGTTCCTGATCACTGTCAGTGCAGAAATGACTTTACAGTGAAACCAGAGGAAATCATGACTCGCATACAGGACCAGCACAGTGTCCTGAGGGCTTTACACAAAAACCCTGCTTCATTTTTAAAACAGAGCAGATTCTGTGAAATTATTACTGTGACTCTGATTATTATTACATATAGATACTTACATACACTCACCGAGCACTTTATTAGGAACACCTCCTTGTTTCTACACTCACCGTCTGTGTTATCAGCTCTGCTGACCATATAGCAATTACAGACTGACACTGACGTGGTGGTGGTGTGTTAGTGTGTGTTGTGCTGGTCTGAGTGGATCAGACACAGCAGTGCTGCTGGAGTTTTTAAACACCTCAGTGTCACTGCTGGACTGAGAATAGTCCACCAACCAAAAATATCCAGCCAACAGCGTCCTGTGGGCAGCGTCCTGTGACCACTGATGAAGAACTAGAGGATGACCAACACAAACTGTGCAGCAGCAGATGAGCTATCGTCTCTGACTTTACATCTACAAGGTGGACTGACAAGGTAGGATGGTCTAATAAAGTGGACAGTGAGTGGCCACAGTGTTTAAAAACTCCAGCAGCACTGCTGTGTCTGATCCACTCGTACTAGCACAACACACACTAACACACCACTACCACATTAGTGTCATTACTGAGAATGACCCCCCACCTAAATAGTACCTCTCTGGGGGTCTGTGGGCGTCCTGACCACTGAAGAACAGGGTAACAAAGTAGGCAGAGAAACAGATGGACTACAGTCTGTAACTGTAGAACTACAGAGTGAAACTATACGGTCAGTGGAGCTGATGAAGTGGACAGTGAGTGTAAATGCAGGGAGGTGTTCCTAATAAAGTGCTCAGTGAGTGTGTATAATATGTGTGGGACATATTGTGTATCCTGACATTGTATAAAAATAACTGTCCGTCTCTTACGTTGTTTATTGTTTTCTCTTCTCTGTTTTTGTTTTCTTGTAGGGAAACACAGCAAAAAGAAAGACACCAAGATTCCCTCCATCACTGCAGCAGAGCTGCACCTGGACAGAAACACATAATACACAAACACACACACACATGGATCTAAAACCAGCAGGCGCACTGTAGATCATAACCCAGCATCAGATTCTCATCAATAAATGTGCTGCACTCTTAGACTGCTCATTCATGCTGGTGTTCACCATTAGGTGGCACTACAGCACAGGTTTACCACCTCTGACTCAGAGAAAATCATCTCCCAGTCTGTCTGCACATCTTTTTACAAATTTCCAGCAGGGCCTGGACTGGCAGACCACACATTTATGCTGCGTACACTTATTAATTATTTTCATTATATATTATTTATCATTTATTATACGCAGCTCGCCAGTTTTCCTTAATGTCTCACCTTCTTAGTTTGTATATAATTTATAGGGCAGAGACTTTTGACTTGAGTTTCATCTTTCAGAACAACCACTTTAAAAGCCAAACATACTAAAACAGCAACAAAGTGCATCTCATTTTATAGCGCTTATTCACTTTAATTCATCATTAACAACATTAGCATTTCTGAATAGCGAATATCCGTGATTCATGGGCTCTTAATGGGCCCATCATTTCGTCTCCACCTGTATAATAGTTTGTGTGTTTATAATTGTCAGATATAACGATTTTGATATAATTGTGTTCACTTTCTTTTTTTTTACTGTTTAGGGTACATGAGTTAGCCAGCTTGCTATGCTAGCTGCTTGGCTAACTGCAGCTACACACAAATCATCCCACTGCTGCCGGCCACAGCAGTATAATCTACACTGTAGTACAGATTAGTCTGTAGAACTGCACTGCTGTGAGGTTTGTTCTCTTTTGTGTCATTGTTTATGGTTAGCAGGTTAGCTAGCTTACTAGCATTTAGTCTGGCCCAGTTTTAGTCACTCCCATTTCACAAGGTGACACATACTGCAAAGGTCTAGTGTGATTAATGTGATTAGGACAGCTTAAAGGGAAACTCCACTGATGTTTCAATTGTCTGCATAATTAAGTTAAGACGTAATCAGAGCGGTTCAGAGTGGTTCAGAGTGGTTTGGTGTGAAACGCTCTGTTCTAGATAAACTTACCGAGTCAGAACTGTTCACAGTGGTGGTGATAGGAACCAGACGTCCACCTCTAAAAGCTCCCTCACAGAAAGTTCCTACAGTAAATGGTTATGAATTCACTGCCTGATGACTGAGACACTGTTTTATGATAGTTTAGAGAACTTAAACTCCATTCATGGTGGAGGGATACATGCAGGGCGCTGTGAGGCAAAATAGTCCCCAAAGAAAACTTATTATTTCAGATTTTCCACTATTTTCATCATCAACATTCCATATAAACTCAGAAGACTCGTGTAGGTTCACTGGTGGTTCTGGATAGTAAATAAAATGTCTATATTTGTGTTGTAGTCATGGCGACCCCTGGTTCCCATCACCACCACTGTAAAGACATCTGAACCATTTCACACCAAAACACTCTGAGTGACTCTGTTTACACCTCACACACTGAATTAGGGGGAATTTTGGAAAATCTGAGGAATTCCTCTGTAATTTATACAGTAGGCCTTTCTTGCTCCGGATGACGGAGCCGCCCGTTTGAGAACCCAGGAGGATTTCACTCTTTATAAGTGGATATAAGCACTTAAGCTTGAGTCAATAAAGCTGCATTGTTAGTCTCGTCTGCCAGGTCTGCGCAACATTTCATCACACGCAATAAAAGGCTTTACACGTCTGCTTTTATTCACGTCTGATTCACAAACCCGCAATTATCAAACCACCACCAGCATAACACTAACTGTGTGTGTGTGTGTGTGTGTGTGTGTGTGTGTGTGTGTGTGTGTGTGTGTGTGAGTGTGAGTGTGAGTGTGTGTGTGTGTGTGTGTGTGTGTGTGTGTGTGTGTGTGTGCTGTATCTGTCTTCTTCAGTTGGGGTGTGTTTTAGCAGCACCACAGCCTGAGTGTGGTGTTTTATATAGAAGCCAGAGTCTGGTTTGCCTTCAGAAATGATTCACTAACAGATCCCAGCAGTCCAGAAAGGCCAAGAGTCTCAAAGTCCAGTCCAGAAGGGTCACATTAGTGCACAGTTTACTGGCTGAGGACTGTTCTGTTAGGCTGTAATGCAGGGGTGGGCTTTGAGCTAGACCAGGGGCAGCAACCCCAAAGTTAAGAAGAGCCATTTTGTCCTTTCAACAAAAATCAAACCACCTTGAGAGCCACAACATTTTATGTCTGTTTTACCGTCTTGGCTGTAAATGTGTCTCTGTATGTGCTGATGTACCAGTAAAGGCTAACACATTTAATATGAATGAAAAGTCAGACTCACTTTGCTCTGCTTTAATCTTTAGTTCAGCTATAGCTGCTTTTCTCGCATCTCCGGCAGGAAACTTTTCCACAAAAGTAGAACAGATTTTTACGAGGCTGAAGTCGCTTCTCATTCACCAGCTTCTTGTTCGAATTATCCCATTCCACCTTAAATGGTGTGGCAATTACATTCTACCACCTCAGGCACCATTGAAGTTGGAACAGGAAAATTCGAACCAGAAACTGACTTCAGCTTCGTGACTTTTTAGTGTTTGTCAGTTTCTCACTGCAGATTAAACGTATCAGGAAACCAGCTGGAGTGATTATAAACACTAATAAGTCCATTTGTCTCCAAATTATCGATGTTCATCCTAAATCTCTCTCTTTGCCGTTTCATTAGCTACTAGCTGGGCAAGATTGTTGTCTGTGTTGCTATGGTGACCAGCAGTCTGCGCTGATCTTCAGGGTTAAAGGGTGAATTAGCAGTTCTACATTAACTCCAGCGTTTAAGACCATTTATTGTTAAACTGTGTTGACCGCGGTCCGAGTCCGGACCCAGATGCTGTCCTATGTGGACCTGGACCTATAACCGATAAACTATGGAGAATTATTTAATTTCGACAAGGTGGTCCTATTTTAATCGGCGTGACTTTTCTAGCCTTTACGGTAGCTTTAGCGGCCGGAAACTCACAGACCAATCGCATGCGTAGTAAATACCACACGTGATGCTACTCAGCCAATCAAATCTGTGCATTACGTTGAGCACTGAGACTTTTCTTTACTAAAGAAAACATTTTCTTTACTAAAGAACCCATGAAGAACCATCATTTTTTAAAGGGTGTAGATTTCTCCATTAATGTAAGACGTTGAAAGAACTGAGCAACGTCACAAATAAATTAAAAGAGGGTCTGCATTTCTTCAGTTTACAGATATGAACATCACATTCGCCCAAAAGAATAGTGACATTTAATGAATCGAATATATGCAACAAAATTATGTTTACAAAAAATATCATGACATTTAAAAGGAGACAAATATCATTTTTATTGTGGTCAGTTCCGCCTCTGCAGCGCCCCCTCTGGTTCAACTCTACTATAGGCGCAAAGTACGATGACACATCACATTATTCAAATCAGTCACACAATGTTACCGCCACCTGATGACGCTCTACTCGTGCTGCACTCATAAATATGAAAGTGAGTTGTTGGCAGTTTGGAGTGAGTTGAAGGCTGTTTGGAGTGAGTTGTCAGCTGTTTGGAGTGAGTTGAAGGGTGTTTGGTGTGAGTTGCCGGCTGTTTGGTGTGAGTTGTCGGCAGTTTGGAGTGAGTTGAAGGCTGTTTGGAGTGAGTTGAAGGCTGTTTGGAGTGAGTTGTAAGCTGTTTGGAGTGAGTTGAAGGCTGTTTGGAGTGAGTTATCGGCTGTTTGGAGTGAGTTGAAGGGTGTTTGGTGTGAGTTGCCGGCTGTTTGGAGTGAGTTGTCGGCTGTTTGGAGTGAGTTGAAGGCTGTTTGGAGTGAGTTGTCGGCTGTTTGGAGTGAGTTGTCGGCTGTTTGGTGTGAGTTGCCCGCTGTTTGGAGTGAGTTGTCGGCTGTTCGGAGTGAGTTGTCGGCTGTTCGGAGTGAGTTGTCGGCTGTTCGGAATGAGTTGAAGGCTGTTTGGAGTGAGTTGTCGGCTGTTCGGAGTGAGTTGTAGGCTGCTTGGAGTGAGTTGTCGGCTGTTTGGAGTGAGTTGAAGGCTGTTTGGAGTGAGTTGTCAGCTGTTTGGAGTGAGTTGAAGGCTGTTTGGAGTGAGTTGAAGGGTGTTTGGTGTGAGTTGCCGGCTGTTTGGTGTGAGTTGTCGGCAGTTTGGAGTGAGTTGAAGGCTGTTTGGAGTGAGTTGAAGGCTGTTTGGAGTGAGTTGTCGGCTGCTTGGAGTGAGTTGAAGGCTGTTTGGAGTGAGTTATCGGCTGTTTGGAGTGAGTTGAAGGGTGTTTGGTGTGAGTTGCCGGCTGTTTGGAGTGAGTTGTCGGCTGTTTGGTGTGAGTTGAAGGCTGTTTGGAGTGAGTTGTCGGCTGTTTGGTGTGAGTTGCCGGCTGTTCGGAGTGAGTTGTCGGCTGTTCGGAGTGAGTTGTCGGCTGTTCGGAGTGAGTTGTCGGCTGTTCGGAGTGAGTTGTAGGCTGCTTGGAGTGAGTTGTCGGCTGTTTGGAGTGAGTTGAAGGCTGTTTGGAGTGAGTTGTCAGCTGTTTGGAGTGAGTTGAAGGCTGTTTGGAGTGAGTTGAAGGGTGTTTGGTGTGAGTTGCCGGCTGTTTGGTGTGAGTTGTCGGCAGTTTGGAGTGAGTTGAAGGCTGTTTGGAGTGAGTTGAAGGCTGTTTGGAGTGAGTTGTCGGCTGCTTGGAGTGAGTTGAAGGCTGTTTGGAGTGAGTTATCGGCTGTTTGGAGTGAGTTGAAGGGCATACAGTTAGTCTTCTTCAGATGAAGCTGGCCATCTACTCCTCCTGTGAATGAACCCTGGCGCCCCCTGCAGGTGGGGAGGAAACCTGCGCCATGCAGGGTTGTGAAAAGGCCGTGTTTGTGGTCTGTGAAATGGTCCTCCGTGGGGGGGCCGTGGCAGGATCCTTGGTGGTCCTGGAGCAAAACCATTTGCGAGGTGGTTTGTGAGCCACAGTTGGTAGAAGGTCAGCACGGGGTTAGGCCTATTTTGAATGACTGGTGGTTTCACTGTTGTTGTCTGGCTGGTCTGGACAGGCACTCTGGTGGTCTGGCTGGTCTGGGCAGAGACTGTGGTGGTCGGACTGTTCCGGACAGGCAGTGTGGTGGTTGGGTTGGTCTGGACGGGTGCGTTTCCTGGTACTGTGAAGATCTTACAGGGTGGAGTCACAGGGCTTCCATCAATGACGTCCGGCACAAATCCGGTTAGCCAGACTTCATAGTCGGGTACTGAGGGTTAAAGCGAAGATATCAGACATACAAACACACATACAGTGTTCATCAGGGCGGTTTCTAACACTCAACTGATCCAACTCGTCGCCAGTGGCGACAGTAGCAAGGAAAAACAACAGGAAGAAACACTGAGAGGAACCAAGACTCAAAAGGGGAACCCATCCTTCTCTGGTCGACACCGGATAGCAAACAGCATTAATATAAAATATTCGAATACAAAACTGGGAAAACAGGTTTATGGAGTTTATGTAGCAGCAGCATCATACTGACGAAGTCAATATTTT
Source organism: Colossoma macropomum (assembly GCF_904425465.1). Lineage (NCBI taxonomy): Eukaryota > Metazoa > Chordata > Actinopteri > Characiformes > Serrasalmidae > Colossoma > Colossoma macropomum. Next base: position 137,037 of record NW_023495747.1, read on the forward strand.
AAGACAATAATCCAGTATTTTAAGGTACTAAGTCAATATTTAGAGAAAAAAGTCATTATTTTGAGATAAGTCATTATTTTGAGATACTAACTTAATATTTTGAGAATACATCATTAGTTCAAGATACTAAGTCATTAGTATTCTTCCTGGATCGGGGCCTTGCCATGGCGGAAGGGCTTTCGTGGTGTAGGGATCTTTAGAGCTGAGTCGTCTGGAGCAATATGCTCCTAGTAGGGTCTCCCAAGGCGAACAGGTCTGGAGTGAAGACCCAGACTAACTCGATCCAAAAATCCTCCATGACAAAGGGACACAGAAAACCGTGTACCCTGCCCGGGAGATGGTTACCGGGATCTACCCCTGAAGCGAGGCCTGGGGGTAGAGTTCCTTGGCGTTCCATGGTCCTAGCCCGGAAAAGAATGGCATGCCCACTCCAGGTAAGGGGAAAGGTCCTGCCTCAGGTGGAGGAGTTTAAGTATCTTGGGGTCTTGTTGATGAGTGATGGGAAGAGGGATGGTGAGTTCGGCCGCAGGCTGGGACAGGCGGCAGCAGTAATTCGGTCGCTGTACCGGACTGTAGTGGTGAAGAGGGAGCTGAGCCAGAAGGCAGAGCTCTCTGTTTACCCGTCTACATCCCCACCCTCACCTGTGGTCATGAGCTTTGAGTAATGACCGAAAGAGTGAGATCGAGGATGCAAGCGGCAGAAGTGAGACTCTTCGAAGGGTGGCGGCTACACTCTACTGACAGGGTGAGGAGCTCGGTCATCTGGGAGGAGCTCGGAGTAGAGCCGCTACTCCTCCACGCTGAGAGGAGCCAGTTAAGGTGGTTCGGGTGTCTGATCAGGATTCCCCCTGGACGCCTCCCAGTGGGGGTGTGCCAGGCACAGCCGACCAGAGTCTCCTGGGATTTTCTGCTCTCCCAACTGCTAATGCGACCCTATCTGGATTAAGCGGCTAATGATGATTATGATGATGAAGTCATTATTTTGAGATACTAAGTCAATATTTTGAAAAAAGTCATTTTGTGAAGATATGTCAATATTTTAAAAAATAAGTAATTATTTTGAGAGACTAAGTCAATATTTAGAGAAAATAAATCATTATTCTGAGATACTAAGTCGTTATTTAGAGGTAATAAGACATTATTTTGAGTATTTGAGCTGTCGAGGAGGAGAACGGGCTCCTCCACCTGGAGGAAATGGGCTAGAGCAGGAAGTTTGTGTGTGTGTGAGTGTGTGTGTGTGTGTGTGTGTGTGTGTGTGTGTGTGTGTGTGTGTGTGGTGTGTGTGTGTGTGTGTGTGTGTGTGTGTGTGTGAAAGAGCTCACCTGCAGGTGTGGACGGCTGAGCGGCCGGACAGCGCAGGACGCACAGCAGCACACAGACTCTCATCAGAGTCATGATGATCCACGATCACAGAGACGCTTCTCAGAGCAACACCCAACACACACTGCTTATATACTCTACAGCGTGAGTGTGTGTGTGTGTGTGCGTGCACGTGTGTGTGTGTGTGTGTGTGTGCGTGCACGTGTGTGTGTGTGTGTGTGCGTGCACGTGTGTTTGTGTGTGTGTGCACGTGTGTGTGTGTGTGTGTGTGGGTGTGTTATGATGAGGGCTGAATTTGGCTTTTTATTCACCACCTATTATTCTTCTGTTCTGTTCCACCTTAAATCGTGTGGTAGTTACATTCTGCAGCCTAAGAATTTTCAGTTCCACCTTAAATGGCAGAATGTAACTGCTGGACCATTTAAGGTGGAACAGATCATTTTAAAAGGAAGCTTGCAGATATGAAGTCTTAGGTGCGGCACCATTTAAGGTGTAACACGAGATTTGAATGAGAAACCTTAGGCATATTCAGTCAGAACAGAGCTGTACAGACTGCAGTACGTAATGCT
>NW_023495748.1:0-807 GCF_904425465.1 Colossoma macropomum
AAGCAGGGGCTAAACAACTGCCTATTAAAAAGTCGTTTCCTGGGCTCCCAAGCGTTCAGATGCTCAGACACTATGCAGTATTGTCTTAACGCGAACTCAATATACTGATCATGAACAGACATTTCTGCCATGAAATATGCTTTATATGTGTGGGAACACACAGTTAATCAAATTTTGGGTGACTAAACCTGTACAATCAGGAAGTCGTGGATTTAGACGCTTCTTCACACTGACAAGACGTTTCCAGCACTCCACAAGCGCTCAGACGCTTTAGAAAGGTTGGAAATGCTATTCAGTGTTGACTTAATGTGAATTCATTATACTGATGATAAAAAGACATTTCTGCCATAAAACATCCTTTATATTTGTGGGAGGAGACAAGAAATCACCATTTCTTAAGAAAAACTATGACTTCCGTAAGCTGGGTGACTACACCTGTACAATCAGGAAGTCGTGGATTTAGGCGCTTCTTCAAACTGAAAAAGCTTTTATAGCACTCCACAAGTGCTCAGCCGCTTTACATAGGCAGGAAACCCTATTCAGTGAAGTTTTAACGTGAATTTATTATAGTGATTATAAACAAACATTTCTCTCATGAATTATGCTTTATATGTGTGGGAACAGACGGTAAATCACATTTTCTTAAGAAAAAATATGACTACTTTAACGTTGGTGTCTGCGTCAGCAGAATCATAAATTTGTTGTTTCAGGCATTTCTTCACACTGATAAGGCGTTTCCAGCACTCCTCAAGCACTCAAACGCTTTAGAAAGGCTGAAAAAGCTATGCAGTATTCTCTTAATGTGAA
>NW_023495749.1:0-327 GCF_904425465.1 Colossoma macropomum
TAATTTGGGTTGAACGCGTTCGATGTGCTGGAATGAAGTTCGAAGTTGAAAAAAAAGCCAATTAAAGACGTACCACGACAAAGATGAAAAAAATGAGATGAAAGCCCCCACCCTGCCGCTACCGCCGCACTGTAAGCGCCTATTTGTGATGTGACGCGATCCTGCGCTGGAAAGAAGTCAACTGAAATAAAGTCAAATTAAAGACGTACCCGACAAGATGAATAATAATGAGATTAAACCCAACCTGACGCTATCCGCCGCATGTAACGCATAAATTGTGGATGTGATGAAAATGAAGTTCGAACGAATAAAGCCAATTAAGACGTT
>NW_023495750.1:0-876 GCF_904425465.1 Colossoma macropomum
AGGAGCAGTTAAAAACTCCGCATCATTTTTTTTCGTGTTTGTCCGAGAGTGACGTCTTTAATTTGGCTTAGAATTCAGTTGGAACTTTTATCTAGTCGAATCGAAAAGGCGTTGCAAATGACCAAAAAATAGCGCTCGCATGTGGCGGATAGCGGCAGGGAGAGTCGTTAAAATCCGCTTTTTTTTTCGTGTTTTGTCTTGTTGACGTCTTTAATATTTGGCATAAATGCAGTTGGAACTTTTTCTAGTGCAATGGAAGCGCGTCTCCATGACAAAAAAGGCGCTCACATGTGGCGGATAGCGGCAGGAGCGTTAAAATCCGCGTCTTTTTTTCGTGTTTGTCGGGTGACGTCTTTAATTTGGCTTAAATTCAGTTGGAACTTTTTCTAGTGCAATGGAAGGCGTCTCAATGACAAAAAAGGCAGCTCACATGTGGCGTATAGCGGCAGGGCGTTAAAATCCGCTCGTGTTTGTCGATGTGACGTCTTTAATTTGCTTAAATTCAGTTGGACACTTTTTTCTAGTGCAATGGAAGGCGTCTCAATGACGAAAAAGGCGCTCGCATGTGGCGGATAGCGGCATGAGCGTAAAATCCGCTCTTTTTTTTCGTGTTTGTCGGGTGACGTCTTTATTTGGCTTAAATTCAGTTGGACACTTTTTTCTAGTGCAATGGAAGTCGTTAAATGACAAAAAGGCGCTCGCATGTGGCTGATAGCGGCAGGAGCGTAAAATCCGCATATCGTGTTTGTCGCGTGTGACGTCTTTATTGGCTTAAATTCAGTTGGACTTTTTATTTCTACTGCAATCGAAGGCGTCTGCATGACAAAACTGCTGCTCGCATGTGGCGGATAGCGGCAGGAGCGTGTAAATCCGCTT
>NW_023495751.1:0-9563 GCF_904425465.1 Colossoma macropomum
CTACGTCGACCACCGCCAGGATTTGAATCGGCTACAGGATTCGTTAGACTGTGTTTTGTACATCCTTTAGATTTAATTATTAGATTCATGTTTTCATATTTCTTACTTCTTAACATTTTTGCATGTCTGTGTGTTTCTGTGTGAGTGTTTTGTTTTCAGGTGCAGGCGCTGTCGTCTGTAACCAGAGCCCCTAAATGTTGACCAGTGGGAGCGCTGAGGTCGAACATCACATCCACTCATCACCACAATGGAAGTCTATATCCTCCTTATTTTGTCTTTTTAGGTTTTAAATATTACAAACCCCCAGATTTTATTAAACCATGCTAGGAATATTTTTTTTCCTCCCTTTCTTTGTCTTTTCCACTGTTTTCTGTGCAGGGATCCGGTGAAGCGTCCTTCCTGGATTCAGGATTTCAGACAGCAGAAGGACCTGGACTTCACGAAGACACCATTCCTCCTGGATTACAGACTGCAGAGGGACCAGAACTTCACTAAGACACCTGCACCTTCTGCGTTCAGCAGCCTACGTCGACCACCGCCAGGATTTGAATCGGCTACAGGATTCGTTAGACTGTGTTTTGTACATCCTTTAGATTTAATTATTAGATTCATGTTTTCATATTTCTTACTTCTTAACATTTTTGCATGTCTGTGTGTTTCTGTGTGAGTGTTTTGTTTTCAGGTGCAGGCGCTGTCGTCTGTAACCAGAGCCCCTAAATGTTGACCAGTGGGAGCGCTGAGGTCGAACATCACATCCACTCATCACCACAATGGAAGTCTATATCCTCCTTATTTTGTCTTTTTAGGTTTTAAATATTACAAACCCCCAGATTTTATTAAACCATGCTAGGAATATTTTTTTCCTCCCTTTCTTTGTCTTTTCCACTGTTTTCTGTGCAGGGATCCGGTGAAGCGTCCTTCCTGGATTCAGGATTTCAGACAGCAGAAGGACCTGGACTTCACGAAGACACCTCATTCCTCCTGCGATTACAGACTGCAGACGGTCAGACGTGACTCAGAATTATGACATGCATTTCTCTTACAGCAGCGTGCGTGGAGTGTTTTGTCATGCAGCGCTGTCGTCGTACCAGCCCTAAATGTTGACCGTGGGAGCGCTGAGGTCGAACATCACATCCACTCATCACCACAGTGAAGTCTATATCCTCCTTATTTTGTCTTTTTAGGTTTTAAATATTACAAACCCCCAGATTTTATTAAACCATGCTAGGAATATTTTTTATTTCCTCCTTTCTTTGTCTTTTCCACTGTTTTCTGTGCAGGGATCCGGTGAAGCGTCCTTCCTGGATTCAGGATTTCAGACAGCAGAAGGACCTGGACTTCACGAAGACACCATTCCTCCTGGATTACAGACTGCAGAGGGACCAGAACTTCACTAAGACACCTGCACCTTCTGCGTTCAGCAGCCTACGTCGACCACCGCCAGGATTTGAATCGGCTACAGGATTCGTTAGACTGTGTTTTGTACATCCTTTAGATTTAATTATTAGATTCATGTTTTCATATTTCTTACTTCTTAACATTTTTGCATGTCTGTGTGTTTCTGTGTGAGTGTTTTGTTTTCAGGTGCAGGCGCTGTCGTCTGTAACCAGAGCCCCTAAATGTTGACCAGTGGGAGCGCTGAGGTCGAACATCACATCCACTCATCACCACAATGGAAGTCTATATCCTCCTTATTTTGTCTTTTTAGGTTTTAAATATTACAAACCCCCAGATTTTATTAAACCATGCTAGGAATATTTTTTATTTCCTCCCTTTCTTTGTCTTTTCCACTGTTTTCTGTGCAGGGATCCGGTGAAGCGTCCTTCCTGGATTCAGGATTTCAGACAGCAGAAGGACCTGGACTTCACGAGGACACCTGCACCTTCTGCGTTCAGCAGCCTACGTCGACCACCGCCAGGATTTGAATCGGCTACAGGATTCGTTAGACTGTGTTTTGTACATCCTTTAGATTTAATTATTAGATTCATGTTTTCATATTTCTTACTTCTTAACATTTTTGCATGTCTGTGTGTTTCTGTGTGAGTGTTTTGTTTTCAGGTGCAGGCGCTGTCGTCTGTAACCAGAGCCCCTAAATGTTGACCAGTGGGAGCGCTGAGGTCGAACATCACATCCACTCATCACCACAATGGAAGTCTATATCCTCCTTATTTTGTCTTTTTAGGTTTTAAATATTACAAACCCCCAGATTTTATTAAACCATGCTAGGAATATTTTTTTTCCTCCCTTTCTTTGTCTTTTCCACTGTTTTCTGTGCAGGGATCCGGTGAAGCGTCCTTCCTGGATTCAGGATTTCAGACAGCAGAAGGACCTGGACTTCACGAAGACACCATTCCTCCTGGATTACAGACTGCAGAGGGACCAGAACTTCACAGACACCTGCACCTTCTGCGTTCAGCAGCCTACGTCGACCACCGCCAGGATTTGAATCGGCTACAGGATTCGTTAGACTGTGTTTTGTACATCCTTTAGATTTAATTATTAGATTCATGTTTTCATATTTCTTACTTCTTAACATTTTTGCATGTCTGTGTGTTTCTGTGTGAGTGTTTTGTTTTCAGGTGCAGGCGCTGTCGTCTGTAACCAGAGCCCCTAAATGTTGACCAGTGGGAGCGCTGAGGTCGAACATCACATCCACTCATCACCACAATGGAAGTCTATATCCTCCTTATTTTGTCTTTTTAGGTTTTAAATATTACAAACCCCCAGATTTTATTAAACCATGCTAGGAATATTTTTTTTCCTCCCTTTCTTTGTCTTTTCCACTGTTTTCTGTGCAGGGATCCGGTGAAGCGTCCTTCCTGGATTCAGGATTTCAGACAGCAGAAGGACCTGGACTTCACGAAGACACCATTCCTCCTGGATTACAGACTGCAGAGGGACCAGAACTTCACGAAGACACCTGCACCTTCTGCGTTCAGCAGCCTACGTCGACCACCGCCAGGATTTGAATCGGCTACAGGATTCGTTAGACTGTGTTTTGTACATCCTTTAGATTTAATTATTAGATTCATGTTTTCATATTTCTTACTTCTTAACATTTTTGCATGTCTGTGTGTTTCTGTGTGAGTGTTTTGTTTTCAGGTGCAGGCGCTGTCGTCTGTAACCAGAGCCCCTAAATGTTGACCAGTGGGAGCGCTGAGGTCGAACATCACATCCACTCATCACCACAATGGAAGTCTATATCCTCCTTATTTTGTCTTTTTAGGTTTTAAATATTACAAACCCCCAGATTTTATTAAACCATGCTAGGAATATTTTTTATTTCCTCCCTTTCTTTGTCTTTTCCACTGTTTTCTGTGCAGGGATCCGGTGAAGCGTCCTTCCTGGATTCAGGATTTCAGACAGCAGAAGGACCTGGACTTCACGAAGACACCATTCCTCCTGGATTACAGACTGCAGGCAGAGGGACCAGAACTTCACGAAGACACCTGCACCTTCTGCGTTCAGCAGCCTACGTCGACCACCGCCAGGATTTGAATCGGCTACAGGATTCGTTAGACTGTGTTTTGTACATCCTTTAGATTTAATTATTAGATTCATGTTTTCATATTTCTTACTTCTTAACATTTTTGCATGTCTGTGTGTTTCTGTGTGAGTGTTTTGTTTTCAGGTGCAGGCGCTGTCGTCTGTAACCAGAGCCCCTAAATGTTGACCAGTGGGAGCGCTGAGGTCGAACATCACATCCACTCATCACCACAATGGAAGTCTATATCCTCCTTATTTTGTCTTTTTAGGTTTTAAATATTACAAACCCCCAGATTTTATTAAACCATGCTAGGAATATTTTTTTTTCCTCCCTTTCTTTGTCTTTTCCACTGTTTTCTGTGCAGGGATCCGGTGAAGCGTCCTTCCTGGATTCAGGATTTCAGACAGCAGAAGGACCTGGACTTCACGAAGACACCATTCCTCCTGGATTACAGACTGCAGAGGGACCAGAACTTCACAAGACACCTGCACCTTCTGCGTTCAGCAGCCTACGTCGACCACCGCCAGGATTTGAATCGGCTACAGGATTCGTTAGACTGTGTTTTGTACATCCTTTAGATTTAATTATTAGATTCATGTTTTCATATTTCTTACTTCTTAACATTTTTGCATGTCTGTGTGTTTCTGTGTGAGTGTTTTGTTTTCAGGTGCAGGCGCTGTCGTCTGTAACCAGAGCCCCTAAATGTTGACCAGTGGGAGCGCTGAGGTCGAACATCACATCCACTCATCACCACAATGGAAGTCTATATCCTCCTTATTTTGTCTTTTTAGGTTTTAAATATTACAAACCCCCAGATTTTATTAAACCATGCTAGGAATATTTTTTATTTCCTCCCTTTCTTTGTCTTTTCCACTGTTTTCTGTGCAGGGATCCGGTGAAGCGTCCTTCCTGGATTCAGGATTTCAGACAGCAGAAGGACCTGGACTTCACGAAGACACCATTCCTCCTGGATTACAGACTGCAGAGGGACCAGAACTTCACTAAGACACCTGCACCTTCTGCGTTCAGCAGCCTACGTCGACCACCGCCAGGATTTGAATCGGCTACAGGATTCGTTAGACTGTGTTTTGTACATCCTTTAGATTTAATTATTAGATTCATGTTTTCATATTTCTTACTTCTTAACATTTTTGCATGTCTGTGTGTTTCTGTGTGAGTGTTTTGTTTTCAGGTGCAGGCGCTGTCGTCTGTAACCAGAGCCCCTAAATGTTGACCAGTGGGAGCGCTGAGGTCGAACATCACATCCACTCATCACCACAATGGAAGTCTATATCCTCCTTATTTTGTCTTTTTAGGTTTTAAATATTACAAACCCCCAGATTTTATTAAACCATGCTAGGAATATTTTTATTTCCTCCCTTTCTTTGTCTTTTCCACTGTTTTCTGTGCAGGGATCCGGTGAAGCGTCCTTCCTGGATTCAGGATTTCAGACAGCAGAAGGACCTGGACTTCACGAAGACACCATTCCTCCTGGATTACAGACTGCAGAGGGACCAGAACTTCACGAAGACACCTGCACCTTCTGCGTTCAGCAGCCTACGTCGACCACCGCCAGGATTTGAATCGGCTACAGGATTCGTTAGACTGTGTTTTGTACATCCTTTAGATTTAATTATTAGATTCATGTTTTCATATTTCTTACTTCTTAACATTTTTGCATGTCTGTGTGTTTCTGTGTGAGTGTTTTGTTTTCAGGTGCAGGCGCTGTCGTCTGTAACCAGAGCCCCTAAATGTTGACCAGTGGGAGCGCTGAGGTCGAACATCACATCCACTCATCACCACAATGGAAGTCTATATCCTCCTTATTTTGTCTTTTTAGGTTTTAAATATTACAAACCCCCAGATTTTATTAAACCATGCTAGGAATATTTTTTATTTCCTCCCTTTCTTTGTCTTTTCCACTGTTTTCTGTGCAGGGATCCGGTGAAGCGTCCTTCCTGGATTCAGGATTTCAGACAGCAGAAGGACCTGGACTTCACGAAGACACCATTCCTCCTGGATTACAGACTGCAGAGGGACCAGAACTTCACAGACACCTGCACCTTCTGCGTTCAGCAGCCTACGTCGACCACCGCCAGGATTTGAATCGGCTACAGGATTCGTTAGACTGTGTTTTGTACATCCTTTAGATTTAATTATTAGATTCATGTTTTCATATTTCTTACTTCTTAACATTTTTGCATGTCTGTGTGTTTCTGTGTGAGTGTTTTGTTTTCAGGTGCAGGCGCTGTCGTCTGTAACCAGAGCCCCTAAATGTTGACCAGTGGGAGCGCTGAGGTCGAACATCACATCCACTCATCACCACAATGGAAGTCTATATCCTCCTTATTTTGTCTTTTTAGGTTTTAAATATTACAAACCCCCAGATTTTATTAAACCATGCTAGGAATATTTTTTATTTCCTCCCTTTCTTTGTCTTTTCCACTGTTTTCTGTGCAGGGATCCGGTGAAGCGTCCTTCCTGGATTCAGGATTTCAGACAGCAGAAGGACCTGGACTTCACGAAGACACCATTCCTCCTGGATTACAGACTGCAGAGGGACCAGAACTTCACTAAGACACCTGCACCTTCTGCGTTCAGCAGCCTACGTCGACCACCGCCAGGATTTGAATCGGCTACAGGATTCGTTAGACTGTGTTTTGTACATCCTTTAGATTTAATTATTAGATTCATGTTTTCATATTTCTTACTTCTTAACATTTTTGCATGTCTGTGTGTTTCTGTGTGAGTGTTTTGTTTTCAGGTGCAGGCGCTGTCGTCTGTAACCAGAGCCCCTAAATGTTGACCAGTGGGAGCGCTGAGGTCGAACATCACATCCACTCATCACCACAATGGAAGTCTATATCCTCCTTATTTTGTCTTTTTAGGTTTTAAATATTACAAACCCCCAGATTTTATTAAACCATGCTAGGAATATTTTTTTTTCCTCCCTTTCTTTGTCTTTTCCACTGTTTTCTGTGCAGGGATCCGGTGAAGCGTCCTTCCTGGATTCAGGATTTCAGACAGCAGAAGGACCTGGACTTCACGAAGACACCATTCCTCCTGGATTACAGACTGCAGAGGGACCAGAACTTCACAGACACCTGCACCTTCTGCGTTCAGCAGCCTACGTCGACCACCGCCAGGATTTGAATCGGCTACAGGATTCGTTAGACTGTGTTTTGTACATCCTTTAGATTTAATTATTAGATTCATGTTTTCATATTTCTTACTTCTTAACATTTTTGCATGTCTGTGTGTTTCTGTGTGAGTGTTTTGTTTTCAGGTGCAGGCGCTGTCGTCTGTAACCAGAGCCCCTAAATGTTGACCAGTGGGAGCGCTGAGGTCGAACATCACATCCACTCATCACCACAATGGAAGTCTATATCCTCCTTATTTTGTCTTTTTAGGTTTTAAATATTACAAACCCCCAGATTTTATTAAACCATGCTAGGAATATTTTTTATTTCCTCCCTTTCTTTGTCTTTTCCACTGTTTTCTGTGCAGGGATCCGGTGAAGCGTCCTTCCTGGATTCAGGATTTCAGACAGCAGAAGGACCTGGACTTCACGAAGACACCATTCCTCCTGGATTACAGACTGCAGAGGGACCAGAACTTCACGAAGACACCTGCACCTTCTGCGTTCAGCAGCCTACGTCGACCACCGCCAGGATTTGAATCGGCTACAGGATTCGTTAGACTGTGTTTTGTACATCCTTTAGATTTAATTATTAGATTCATGTTTTCATATTTCTTACTTCTTAACATTTTTGCATGTCTGTGTGTTTCTGTGTGAGTGTTTTGTTTTCAGGTGCAGGCGCTGTCGTCTGTAACCAGAGCCCCTAAATGTTGACCAGTGGGAGCGCTGAGGTCGAACATCACATCCACTCATCACCACAATGGAAGTCTATATCCTCCTTATTTTGTCTTTTTAGGTTTTAAATATTACAAACCCCCAGATTTTATTAAACCATGCTAGGAATATTTTTTTTCCTCCCTTTCTTTGTCTTTTCCACTGTTTTCTGTGCAGGGATCCGGTGAAGCGTCCTTCCTGGATTCAGGATTTCAGACAGCAGAAGGACCTGGACTTCACGAAGACACCATTCCTCCTGGATTACAGACTGCAGAGGGACCAGAACTTCACAGACACCTGCACCTTCTGCGTTCAGCAGCCTACGTCGACCACCGCCAGGATTTGAATCGGCTACAGGATTCGTTAGACTGTGTTTTGTACATCCTTTAGATTTAATTATTAGATTCATGTTTTCATATTTCTTACTTCTTAACATTTTTGCATGTCTGTGTGTTTCTGTGTGAGTGTTTTGTTTTCAGGTGCAGGCGCTGTCGTCTGTAACCAGAGCCCCTAAATGTTGACCAGTGGGAGCGCTGAGGTCGAACATCACATCCACTCATCACCACAATGGAAGTCTATATCCTCCTTATTTTGTCTTTTTAGGTTTTAAATATTACAAACCCCCAGATTTTATTAAACCATGCTAGGAATATTTTTTATTTCCTCCCTTTCTTTGTCTTTTCCACTGTTTTCTGTGCAGGGATCCGGTGAAGCGTCCTTCCTGGATTCAGGATTTCAGACAGCAGAAGGACCTGGACTTCACGACGACACCATTCCTCCTGGATTACAGACTGCAGAGAGACCAGAACTTCACTAAGACACCTGCACCTTCTGCGTTCAGCAGCCTACGTCGACCACCGCCAGGATTTGAATCGGCTACAGGATTCGTTAGACTGTGTTTTGTACATCCTTTAGATTTAATTATTAGATTCATGTTTTCATATTTCTTACTTCTTAACATTTTTGCATGTCTGTGTGTTTCTGTGTGAGTGTTTTGTTTTCAGGTGCAGGCGCTGTCGTCTGTAACCAGAGCCCCTAAATGTTGACCAGTGGGAGCGCTGAGGTGGAGCATCACATCCACTCATCACCACAATGGAAGTCTATATCCTCCTTATTTTGTCTTTTTAGGTTTTAAATATTACAAACCCCCAGATTTTATTAAACCATGCTAGGAATATTTTTTATTTCCTCCCTTTCTTTGTCTTTTCCACTGTTTTCTGTGCAGGGATCCGGTGAAGCGTCCTTCCTGGATTCAGGATTTCAGACAGCAGAAGGACCTGGACTTCACGAAGACACCATTCCTCCAGGATTACAGACTGCAGACGGCAGAGGGACCAGAACTTCACGGACACCTGCACCTTCTGCGTTCAGCGGCCTACGTCGACCACCGCCAGGATTTGAATCGGCTACAGGATTCGTTAGACTGTGTTTTGTACATCCTTTAGATTTAATTATTAGATTCATGTTTTCATATTTCTTACTTCTTAACATTTTTGCATGTCTGTGTTTCTGTGTGAGTGTTTTGTTTTCAGGTGCAGGCGCTGTTGTCTGTAACCAGAGCCACTAAATGTTGACCAGTGGGAGCGCTGAGGTCGAACATCGCATCCACTCATCACCACAATGCAAGTCTATATCCTCCTTATTTTGTCTTTTTTCGGTTTTAAATATTACAAACCCCCAGATTTTATTAAACCATGCTAGGAATATTTTTCTTTTTTCTTTTCCACTGTTTTCTGTGCAGGGATCCGGTGAAGCGTCCTTCCTGGATTCAGGATTTCAGACAGCAGAAGGACCTGGACTTCATGAAGACACCATTCCTCCTGGATTAGAGACTGCAGACTGCAGAGGGACCAGAACTTCACTAAGACACCTGCACCTTCTGCGTTCAGCAGCCTACGTCGACCACCGCCAGGATTTGAATCGGCTACAGGATTCGTTAGACTGTGTTTTGTACATCCTTTAGATTTAATTATTAGATTCATGTTTTCATATTTCTTACTTCTTAACATTTTTGCATGTCTGTGTGTTTCTGTGTGAGTGTTTTGTTTTCAGGTGCAGGCGCTGTCGTCTGTAACCAGAGCCCCTAAATGTTGACCAGTGGGAGCGCTGAGGTCGAACATCACATCCACTCATCACCACAATGGAAGTCTATATCCTCCTTATTTTGTCTTTTTAGGTTTTAAATATTACAAACCCCCAGATTTTATTAAACCATGCTAGGAA
>NW_023495752.1:0-1742 GCF_904425465.1 Colossoma macropomum
CTATAGTCTTACCTTCGTGTGCATTTTTGGACCGTTCCTAAATCCTTAATATTCACCCCAAGGCATCAAAATGTGTTGGAAAATGTATGACCATGATGTATTTTGTTCCAAAAAATTCAAATCCATCATTAAATGAACCTTTGATGTTTCGCCAAATTTCCCAAAATACATAAGGCTATATTCTTACCTTCGTGTGTGGTTTTTTGACCGTCATAAATTCCCTTATATTCACCCAAGGCATCAAATGTGTTGGAAATGTATGACCATGATGTATTTTGTCCAAAAAATTCAAATTCCATCATAAATGAACATGTGATATTGCGCCCAAATTTCCCAAAATAACTAAGGCTATAGTCTTACCTTCGTGTGCGTTTTTTGACGTTCATAAATTCCCTTAATATTCACCCCAAGGCACCAAAAGTGTTGGAAAATGAATGACCATGAGGTATTTTGTCCAAAATATTCAAATTCCATCATAAAACTGAACATGTGATATTGCGCCAACTTTCCAAAATTACCTTAAGGCTATAGTCTTACCTCGGGTGCGTTTTGACCGTTCTAATTCCCTTAATATTCACCCCAAGGCATCAAATGTGTTGGAAAACTGTATGACCATGATGTATTTTGTCCAAACAATTCAAATTCGTCATAAAATGAACCTGTGATTTTGCGCCCCAAATTTTCCCAAAATACCTAAGGCTCTAGTCTTACCTTCGTCTCGTGCGTGATCGTTCCTCAATTCCCTTAATATTCACCCAAGGCATCAAAATGTGTTGGAAAATGTATGACCATGATGTATTTTGTCCAAACAATTCAAATTCCATCATAAATTGACATGTGAGAGTGCGCCAAATTTCCCACAAAATACCTAAGGCTATAGTCTTACCTTCGTGTTGCGTTTTTGACGTTCCTGAATGCCTTATATTCACCCCAAGGAGCATTAAATGTGTTGGTAAATGTATGACCATGATGTATTTTGTCCGAAAAATTCAAATTCCGTCATAAAATGGACCTGATGATTGCGCCAAATTCCCACAATACCTGAAGGCTATAGTCTTACCTTCGTGTGCGTTTTTTGACGTGTCCTAAAGATTCCCTTATATTCACCCCAAGGCATCAAAATGTGTTGGAAAACGTATGACCATGATGTATTTTGTCCAAACAATTCATTCCATCATAAAAGAACCTGTGATGTTTGCAAATTTCTCAAAAACGTACATAAGGCTATAGTCTTACCTCGTGTGCGTTTTTTGACCGCTTCCTTATCAATTCCGTAATAATCACCCCAAGGCATCAAAATGTGTGGAAACTGTATGACCATGATGTGATTTTGTCCAAAACAATTCACAATTCCATCATAAAATGAACATGTGATATTGCGCCAAATTCCCAAAATACATAAGGCTATAGTCTTACCTTGTGGCATTTTTTGACCGTTCCTAAATTCCCTAATATTCACCCCAAGGCATCAAAATGTGTTGGAAAATGTATGACCATGATGTATTTTGTCCAAAAATTCAAATTCATCATAAAATGAACCTTTGATGTTTCGCCAAATTCCCAAAATACCTAAGGCTATAGTCTTCCTTCGTGGGTTTTTTGACCGTTCAGATATTCCCTTAATATTCACCCCAAGGCATCAAAATGTGTTGGGAATGTATGACCATGATGTATTTTGTCCAAACAATTCAAATTCCATCATAAAATGAACATTTGATATTGCGCCAAATTTCCCAAAATAA
>NW_023495753.1:0-1284 GCF_904425465.1 Colossoma macropomum
GATCCCTGCACAGAAAACAGTGGAAAAGAAAAAGAAAAAATGTTCCTAGCATGGTAATAAAATCTGGGGGTTTGTAATATTTAAAACCTAAAAAGACAAAATAAGGAGGATATAGACTTCCATTGTGGTGATGAGTGGATGTGATGTTCGACCTCAGCGCTCCCACTGGTCAACATTTAGGGGCTCTGGTTACAGACGACAGCGCCTGCACCTGAAAACAAAACACTCACACAGAAACACAGACATGCAAAAATGTTAAGAAGTAAGAAATATGAAAACATGAATCTAATAATTAAATCTAAAGGATGTACAAAACACAGTCTAACGAATCCTGTAGCCGATTCAAATCCTGGCGGTGGTCGACGTAGGCTGCTGAACGCAGAAGGTGCAGGTGTCCTCGTGAAGTCCAGGTCCTTCTGCTGTCTGAAATCCTGAATCCAGGAAGGACGCTTCACCGGATCCCTGCACAGAAAACAGTGGAAAAGGAATGAAAAATATTCCTAGCATGGTTTAATAAAATCTGGGGCTTTGTAATATTTAAAACCTAAAAAGACAAAATAAGGAGGATATAGACTTCCATTGTGGTGATGAGTGGATGTGATGTTCGACCTCAGCGCTCCCACTGGTCAACATTTAGGGGCTCTGGTTACAGACGACAGCGCCTGCACCTGAAAACAAAACACTCACACAGAAACACACAGACATGCAAAAATGTTAAGAAGTAAGAAATATGGAACATGAATCTAATAATTAAATCTAAAGGATGTACAAAACACAGTCTAACGAATCCTGTAGCCGATTCAAATCCTGGCGGTGGTCGACGTAGGCTGCTGAACGCAGAAGGTGCAGGTGTCAGTCGTCGTGCAGAGGGTGGTGTCTTGGTCAGGTCCTTCTGCTGTCTGAAATCCTGATCCAGGAAGGATGCTTCACCGATCCCTGCACAGAAAACAGTGAAAAGACAAAGAAAGGAGGAAATAAAATATTCCTAGCATGGTTTAATAAAATCTGGGGGTTTGTAATATTTAAACCTAAAAGACAAAATAAGGAGGATATAGACTTCCATTGTGGTGATGAGTGGATGTGAGTTCGACCTCAGTCGCTCCCACTGGTCAACATTTAGGGGCTCTGTTACAGACGACAGCGCCTGCACCTGAAACAAAACACTCACACAGAAAACACAGACATGCACAAAATGTTAGAGAAAATATGAAAACATGAATCTAATAATAAATCTAAAGGATGTACAAAACACAGTCTAACGAATCCTGTAGCCGATTCAATCCT
>NW_023495754.1:0-340 GCF_904425465.1 Colossoma macropomum
GGGCTTGATTGGAGCTTGTTTGTAACTACTCCATTAGAATTTGAATTCAGGTATTGCTTGACTTTACTTTTGAAAGTAGAAATACTTGGGTGAAAATGAAGAGTTTTTAAATAGATCGCCTCATATCCTAATACAGGATGGGATCATTAAATGGCCAAACTGGATGCCAGCTGCAGCAGTTCCCTATGGGCTGGGATCTCTTAGGGTTGACTTGTATGCTAAGCTAAGCAAGGCTGGTCTAGGTCAGTCACTGATGGAGACCATGCTGCCTGCCAGGAGTTCAAGTTTTCAACCAACCTTTACTTGTGAAATAAAACCTGATACGTTGAAAAGAAGTTCA
>NW_023495755.1:0-6002 GCF_904425465.1 Colossoma macropomum
AGCTCAGCCACGAAGCAGCAGCTTAGCAACTCCCAGAATGAGGCTGCTGAGTGCTGAAGTGCACAGAGCCTGTCCTCTGTTGAATCACTCACTAAAGAGTTCTAAATTGCCTTTGGAAACAACATCAGCAAAAGAACTGTGCCTAAGTGCTTCACAAAATGAGTTTCCATGGCTGAGCAGCTGCACACAAGCCTAAGATCAAAATGCACAATGCCAAGCGTTGGGGGGAGTGGTCTAAAGCACGCCGCCACGGGACTCGTATTCTGTGGAGTGACCAATCACAGTTCTCTATCTGTCAGTCTGATGGACGAGTCTGGGTTTGGTGAATGCCGGGAGAACATTACCTGCCTGACTGCACTGTGCCTGCTGTAAGTTCCAAGTTTGGTGGAGGAGGGATAATGCTATGGGGTTGTTTATCAGGGGTTGTCTTAGACCCCTCAGTTCCAGTGAAGGGAAATCTTAATGCTTCAACAGACCAAGACATTCTGGACATTTGTATGCTTCCAACTTTGTGGGAACAGTTTAAGGAAGAACCTTTTCTGTTCCAGCATGACTGAGCCCCAGTGCAAAAATCAGGGTCCATAAACGCATGACTGGGTGAGTTTGGTGTGGAAGAACTTGACTGACCCTCACAGAGCCCTGACCTCAACCCCATCGAACACCTTTGGGATGAACGAGAATGGAGATTGTGAGTCAGGCTCTCTCATCCATGAGGACCTCATAAATGCTCTTCCCACAGACACTCTCCAAAATCTTGCATAAAGTTTTCCAGAATAGTGGGCACTATTATAGCTGCAGAGAGGGGACCAACTCCATTTTAATGTCTATGTATATATGTGTGTGTATATATATATATAGTGTGTACGTGTGTAAACTTCATGAAAGAAATGAAATCAAGGAATGAAAGTGATAGCACAGAGTCTATTCAGATCCAGCCTTTAGAGTGGCCCAATTCTGGGCAGTCATTCAAAAAGATTCAAAAGAACTTTCAGAAGCTCTGCTAGGAGGAGGTTGTTGCGCAAAGAGTTGCCTCTCTTGTGCTGGTGGGTGAGCATTCGGCGACAGGTTTGCAAAACCACAGGTCTACTATGTGGCATTAGTGTTTTAAGCAATGCATATGCACACTGACTGCAAAACTGATACTTTCACTCCTGTCTCACTCCAGCCACCTGAAAATCTCACTAGTTAGGTGAGTTAGGTCATGTGTTAGGAACAGATATTGACTGTCAAGGGAGTGCAGATGACATCACTTACCGTTGGCTAATGAAATGCTTCACCTGTGAATCGTCAGGTGTTTGCATGTCAGGTTTCTCTTTGTTCTTATCTGTGTGCCATTTATGAGTTTTTACTAAATGTGAGTTTTTTACATTTTCATTTCATTCCCACCAACAAGATAAAACTTTTTTGGGAAGCAAAATTTTATTACTTCAGTTCCCAAGAGATTGGGACATCATGACAATTTGAGACCTATAACCATTCTTAACACAAACTACAAAATCTTTATAAGTGTCCTTTTGTGTAGATTTAAGATAATCAGGGTCTATCCACAACGGTATCTCAGTCTTAGATATAACAGTGATTAGTCTAAATATGATGGGTATATACTTTTCTTCTTTTACAAAGTCTTCCACATGGTAGAACATACGTTTATTTTTCAGACCATGCAGTGCCTTAAAGGTAATGAGAAGTAACTTGTATTGTAAATGTGAAGTGATGGGTTGCCACAGGTCCAGATTATGAAGTTATCAGCCCTTGGGCACAAATGTTTGGTGGGCCACTACCTGACTACCCTTTTTGATTAGTCAGTGATTTTTTTATGACATCAGAGCAAACTTACACGATGACAGCACACTAACAGCGGTGTTGGGCACATCACTGCTATAATTCAATAATATTCCCAAAGAGACAAAACATTAGCAACATTATGCACACCTTAATGAGGACACAGGTTAACATACACCCAAACAATGCAAAAGTTCCCTATAAAGCAATGAAGATGACATAAATAGAAGCTAAAAACTATGTAAAGTCATTAAAAAGCAGCAAACCTAAAAAAGTCAAACCATTAAGCATCCTAGCTAAAGCATATTGCCAAGGCAGGCAAGGAAATGCATTTTTTTTTATTTACAGTCGGGCAAAAAAGTATTTAGTCAGCAACTGATTGTGCAAGTTCTCCTACTTAGAAAGATGAGAGAGGTCTGTAATTTTTAATCATAGGTACACTTCAACTATGAGAGACAAAATGAGGAAAAAAATCCAGGAAATCACTTTGTAGGATTTTTAAAGAATTTATTTGTAAATTATGGTGGAAAATAAGTATTTAGTCACCCACAAACAAGCAAGATTTCTGGCTCTCACAGACCTGTAACTACTTCTTTAAGAAGCTCTTCTGTCCTCTACTTGTTACCTGTATTAATGGCACCTGTTTGACCTCGTTATCTGTATAAAAGACACCTATCCACAGCCTCAAACAGTCAGACTCCAAACTCAACCATGGCCAAGACCAAAGAGCTGTCGAAGGACACCAGGAAGAAAACTGTAGACCTGCACCAGGCTGGGAAGAGTGAATCTACAATAGGCAAGCAGGTTGGTGTGAATAAATCAACTGTGGGAGCCATTGTAAGAAAATGGAAGACATACAAGACCATTGATAATCTCCCTCGATCTGGGGCCCCACGCAAGATCTCATCCCGTGGGGTCAAAATGATCATGAGAACGGTGAGCAAAAATCCCAGAACTACACGGAGGGACCTGATGAATGACCTGCAGAGAGCTGGGACCAAAGTAACAAAGGCAACTTCAGTAACACACTACGCCGAGAGGAACTCAAATCCTGCAGTGCCAGGCGTGTCCCCCTGTTTAAGCCAGTGCATGTCCAGGCCCGTCTGAAGTTTGCCAGAGAGCATATGGATGATCCAGAAGAGGATTGGGAGAATATCATGTGTTCAGATGAAACCAAAATAGAACTTTTTGGTAAAAACTCAACTCGTCGTGTTTGGAGGAAGAAGAATGCTGAGTTGCATCCCAAGAACACCAAACCTACTGTGAAGCATGGGGGTGGAAACATCATGCTTTGGGGCTGTTTTTCTGCAAAGGGGACAGGACGACTGATCCGTGTTAAGGGAAGAATGAACGGGGCCATGTATCGTGAGATTTTAAGCCAAAACCTCTTTCCATCAGTGAGAGTACTGAAGATGGAACGTGGCTGGGTCTTCCAGCATGACAATGATCCCAAACACACCGCTCGGGCAACGAAGGAGTGGCTCCATAAAAAGCATTTCAAGGTCCTGGAGTGGCCTAGCCAGTCTCCAGACCTCAACCCCATAGAAAATTTGTGGAGGGAGTTGAAAGTCCGTGTTGCCCAGCGACAGCCCCAAAACATAACTGCTCTAGAGGAGATCTGCATGGAGGAATTGGCCAAAATACCAGCTACAGTGTGTGCAAACCTGGTGAAGACTTACAGGAAACGTTTGACCTCTGTCATTGCCAACAAAGGTTGTTACAAAGTACTGAGTTGAACTGTTGTTATTGACCAAATACTTATTTTCCACCATAATTTACAAATAAATTCTTTAAAAATCCTACAAAGTGATTTCCTGGATTTTTTTTCTCATTTTGTCTCTCATAGTTGAAGTGTACCTATGATGAAAATTACAGACCTCTCTCATCTTTCTAAGTAGGAGAACTTGCACAATCAGTGGCTGACTAAATACTTTTTTGCCCCACTGTATATCTTACCTCTGATGTCCGCTGCTGACACAAACAATGCAACTTTTTTCTCTAACTTTTTCTTTAACTAACGCACTGCTAAAAACCTGAAAGCTTGACCGATATAAGACAGATATTGTAGTGGTTACTAAGCAGTAATTGGAGGAGAAAATGTTTAAAAAAAGACATGAAGAGCATCCGGATTTTGATCAGTTGCAACACAATGACACATTACACCATGTCCTAACAGCAAGCAGGCGTTCAAATGTAGTTTCACTTTGTGTTGCAGTGCCTTCAGGATGTCTACACTGGAAACATCAGTGCTCTCGTCAAGAACAAACCATGGTTTGACTTATCAGAAATAGCTGCTTTACTGACAAACCTATCCAGCTGTGTTTTGGGGCATATTTAATATTATATGTATGTGTGTATATGTATAGATATATATATATATAAAAACAGGTTGTGTTTTATCCCCACATTTAACAACAGCAGTCTAAATAACATAGCATTTTGCTGCCCTGGTGGTGGGCGGCTCGGTTATACTAACGTATTTTAGCTAACTAGCTTACACAAAACAAGCAGTATTGACCTCTACCTTCCAGCACTCTGGCAGTATGTCTCCAAATTATTTACTGGAAGGGTCATAAAGATCCCTCTTCTCCATGTCATGGAAGACTTTCTTCTCATCCTGTCTGAGGTGGAACAGTAGAGTGTCAGGACACGTTAAAAACTGGGCGTCTGTTAAAAGTTATGAATCACACTGTGCCTCTCAAAGCAGCTGTTTAGATTTTCTGTTAATTCCTCACAGGGCCCCCAGGGGCTCAGGGCCCTGGGCACATGTCCATAAAACCCACTGTATGATCTGGGCCTGTGTAGCCAAGATAACCAGTATGAGACAGGACTGACATGCTGTGCACCTTTGGTATGAGTGAAACCTCTCAAACTTTAAATATATTGCTGTTTAAGGTATCTGCAGGGAGAACAATGGAAAAAAGCAAGAAAATACTGTAATATAAAAATGTTCCAACTTTGAATGATAAGTGTACTGTAATAAAAAAAGACTTTCTACAAAATTGATTGGAAAAGGAGGATCTGGTCCTTACTTTATGTTGTGATGTCAGCTCAGAAGACAGAATACGTGGTGCATATAGGTGAATTACATTTTTATTAACAGACACTTCAACAGGCAACAAGAAATGCCCAGCCCAGCGCTACTGAAGCACAGTGAAAATAGTGTGGAGGGTCACCACTAACCATACAACACCCGCTAACACTAACAAACCCACAAGAGAGAGCAAAATAAAACACAGCCATCACACAAACACATTTCAAACAACAACAACATAACAATAGCATCGTTCCCCAGGAGTCTGGCACGCTCTGAGAGCCACTTGCCTTGGCTGCACCCCCTAGGTTTCTTACCGTTATGGAGCCTGTGGTGGACAGAACAATATTTTAGTTAGAAATGTAAACGAGATGAAACATAAGGATCTTTGTAAGGTGTTTATATGAATCTCAGGAACTTGAGATCCATGTGCAAATTTAAACAGTTTTTAAAAACAGGGAATCAAACGGGTTCAAAGAAACAAAAAGCAGTCCAGAAAACCAAGGCAAAAGTATCCAGAGAAGCAAAGACTAAAGGCAGTCCAAAAAGGCAGGCAAAAATAGTTCAACACACAATACAGGCAACACTATAACAGGGATTTGTGCAGCAGACTTAAGAGTACTGGCAATACTTCACCAAGAGTGACTGCAACTGAGAGACTTAAGTAGCAGGTGCTGCTTAAATGGGAAAGGATCAGGTGGAGTAATTTGTTGTCACGGTGACAGAGGCAGTACTCGGGGGAGGATGACCTCTGGAGGCCAAAAGAGGGATTGCTGACAGTACTAAATGCGCTAAGTACTCAGTTTGGTTAAGTATATTTTAATCTTAATTCATATGCTTTAGTTTATCTGCGTGACATACAATATGTGAAATTGTTCTAACAGCCTGAGGACCTCATTCTCAAATCATGAAACCAGCATGAACACAAAGAGTAATGAGAATCTAGCACATCCATTTTAAACCAGATTTTAAAAAAGATTTTTATTGGTTTCCCCACAGCCTGGCAGTATGAAGAAAAACATCTCAGAAATAACATGATGCCGACATAACCATGAAGATGAAGGAAAGATACTCATTCTCAGAAATCACGTGATACCAATGTAACCACGAAGATGAAAGAAAGGAACTAATTCTCAGAAATCACGTGATATCAACATAAACACGGATATGAAGAAAAGACACAATA
>NW_023495756.1:0-1990 GCF_904425465.1 Colossoma macropomum
TCTCTCAAAATGTACTGTGATTATGTTATTTATTATTCTAATAGAAAGTATAAAATTTCACTACTTTATTTTTACATCATTGTGTACCAACTTATCTCACTAAACAAGCCAAATTACCTGAGTATAGTGAAATCATTTCACTTAATAAAGTAAAAAATGTCTCGACATATGTTAAATAATATTATACTATTCTTACAATCTGGGTAAGTTGCTGATGTTGCTGCTGATTTTAATGGTAGAACAGATATCAGTGAAAATATACAGTTTGAATGCTGTGAATGTGTTTACTGTCTGTAGACGTTCACACCTATTAACGTAAGCTAGAGTCCAGGAAGCTGATGGGCAGCAGGACTCTCACTAAAATTACATCATTAATTAAGCAATCTACTCTTAATTTTGACTCAGTTTTTTTCTTAAATAAAGTTAATTAAACAGTAACACCCTCTGCACAGCCATTCAGGGATTCTAAAATACTTTATTGGAAACAAATAAACTAGGACGTCTTATATAATCATCTAACCATGAAACGCATGCAGTTCAATGTAAACCTTGTTCCTGACTCAATTCACAGAAAAGTGTGTAGATGTGCTCTAGCAGGGCAAACTGTGATCAGTCTCAGCTCTCAGAACTTTTTCCCACATATTATCTTGTTTAGCTTTAGTGTTTTTCTGTACAGATTATTTCCAGTGATGTAGCCGAGTCAGCTCAGAAATATGTTCAGGTTGCGACAGCGGAAATACGAAAAAGTAACTAAGTAACTCAGTACAAGTTTTTAATGAACTATTCATTTACTCTTACTTGAGTAATTTTATTTACTAATACTTTTACTTGTACTTGTGTAGGGATTTTCAGTACTTTTTACAGTTGCTGCTGATATAAATGTATTACACAGTTTCCCAGTTTTTGCTTTAATTTTTTTTTATTTTTTTTTTCTATTTGCTGATTTTGCGGATATATTTTTTGCTCCTGGAATCACTCATTATCTTCTGAAATCACTCTTTATCTTCTGGAATCACTCTTTACCTTCTGAAATCGCTCTTTATCTTCTGAAATCGCTCTTTATCTTCTGACATCACTTTTTATCTTCTGACATCACTCTTTATCTTCTGAAATCACTCTTTATCTTCTGGAATCACTCTTTATCTTCTGAAATCGCTCTTTATCTTCTGACATCACTCTTTATCTTCTGACATCACTCTTTATCTTCTGAAATCGCTCTTTATCTTCTGAAATCGCTCTTTATCTTCTGAAATCGCTCTTTATCTTCTGACATCACTCTTTATCTTCTGAAATCACTCTTTATCTTCTGGAATCACTCTTTATCTTCTGAAATCGCTCTTTATCTTCTGACATCACTCTTTATCTTCTGAAATCACTCTTTATCTTCTGAAATCACTCTTCTGACTTTTGGCACTTTTTAAAAGGGGGCGGGTCTTAGAAGAGGGCATTCGCCGGAATGGGACTTGTTTTCAGACCGAGAGTTATATGATGCAGACCAGCCCACCTTAAACTGTTTTTCTCCTGCTACACACACAGCATTGCCTTTATGCAACATAACTTCTTCTAAAATCTGTGCATTTTTATCTTCTCCCTCATTTATTATTTATATGCTGTACTGAGATAAAGAAGGTGGTTAGATAGTGATAAAATGAAAACTGACTTGTCTTGATGTGACACAGTCATGACAGTCAGTATGCTACAAACAATGCTAACTTTAGCTAAGTAATTTAAGTTAACATCCTGTCAACATCTCTGACTGCTACCCTGCTCAGAAAAGCTCCATCCTCCTTAACTAGCTTTTTCAGACCTTGGTTCTCTGCAGTTCTTGCCACACATTATTCACGTATGAAAATTGCAAAAACAGAAGATAGTTATTAAACTAACTGGAGCTCTGCCTGCTGTGTTAGCAGCACCATGTCATCGGGTTTCATTTGATAATCTCTCGAGGCTGATGTTAGCTTCCAATTGGAATTTCCGTTCCACCTTAAGT